>NW_009196290.1:0-42348 GCF_000690835.1 Fulmarus glacialis | reverse complement strand
AGAGTAAATGTAATCAGATCAAGGGAGTGTGAGTGTGCGGTTGTTTCCCACAGCTAGGGAGAGGGAGTGTAGGTGGGTAGGTGGTACTGGCAAGCGAAGACCAAATGCTACTGAGGCCTTCGGTTACTAGCGCTCAGAGATTGTCTTGTGTGATAGCAAATATTGTTGTGACGTAATGTGGGTTGGAGAATCGGCTTCTGTTGCTTTTATCCAGGAAAAAAACCACACCCCTGAGTAGTTAGTTAAACTAACTGGAGTGTGCTTAGGTGGGTTTTGGGACTGAAAGCAGGAGGCTTTTGAAGGTAACTGAAGAGCCCTACTGGCGGGTTCCTGTGGTTCTGGGGCTCAATGGCTCAAAGATGGCAGGGTCATTTGGGATCTGGGAGCTGTGGACAGCCTTGCCCAGGAGCCTGAGCTCATGTTAGAAGTGGGGGCTGCAGGAATTCTGCTGGTGCAGACCAGCGATGAGGACAAGGTTGGGGAGCGCCTGCCTCAGACACTCGTGGGAAGGAACGACCTCCATCCCAGTGTCAGCAGCCCCGTTGGTGGCCCTCACCAGTACGAGGCCTTTTCTTGTGGGAAGGCCATGGGACTGTGCCCTGGGAGTTCTGTGGCTTGGGCAGGGGTTTCTGGCCAAGGTCTCATCTCTCCTGCCCTGTTACTTTGAAGACTTATCCCATAACAGTTCACGTGAGCAACTGTGCAGCGGAGCGTCCCTGATACTTAATAATTACACAGTCAGTCCAGTGACTGTCTGCATGCCCCATTGGGCACATGATGAGGCTGATCTCTTGTGATGTGACTGTATCGCTGTGTCAACAAAATGGGCTTATCCTGCCCATCGTGTGACTGGACAGACAGCAGTTAAGATGTCCAGCTTTTTCTTGCATTCATAAAAGCCTGTGTTGCCCATGAAGTATGCCAGTGCTTCTGTTGCTGCTGCCTACTCTTTTGTGGATCCCATCTCCATGTAAAACAGTTACTGCTTTTTGACATACACAGGCCATACTTCTGTGCAAACTGTGGAGGTGTTGGCTGCTTTGATTTGATCAAATGCATTTGATCAAATGCCCCAGACACTGTGCCTTCCTACCTGGGACCACACCTGTATGCCATAGATTTTTTTTTTTTGCCATTTGCAGGAAGAGTCTGACTGGAACTCGTAAAGTCAATTCCTTTGCTTTTGAAGCTGTACATGATATAGTGAGGCATAGTTGTTAAATTGTTACATTAGCTAATTTGCTTTATGTTTGATTGTAATGTGCATAAGCACTCTTCTCATTTTTCTGTTTCAATCCTGTAGGAAAGAACAGAGGTCTTCCAGGAGTTCCTAAAATCCAAGACCGGCATCTTGCTTTGCACTGTAAGTAACTTGGAGTCCCTTTGCAGCTCCACGCTAATGGGCCTGTCTGATATCTAATGGTAGAACAGAGGATTTGGCACTGAGCTCTACTTCCAGCTCGCTGTCTGACCTTGAGGAAAGTCATCTCCTTTTTCTGCATCTCACATGTTAAATAAGGACTGGTGCCCTCTTTGCAAACTGTTATATGATATTTTGTTGCAAGGTACCGTATACAGAAAAAGTGCATGTCTTATACAAGAGGCCTCTAAGTATTTTGCATGGACTTATGTCTGGAAGAATCTGTTCATTTGAAGCTGGAACCTTGCTCTCTACCTGCAGTCAGTAGAATGCAATCCTAATTTGTAGTATGCCCCATAACTGCCAGGTAAATTGGGTGTAATGTGATATTTCCCATCTTAATGACTACCCCAAGGTTAAAAACAAAAACCTGCAGGGATGGAATGGAAGCCCAACCAGAGAATGGTGTCATTAGAAATGCACGTGCTCTGCTGCTCTCCATGCTTTGCCCTTCAAGCTTCCTTCAAGGGTGCTGAGGGAGAAATTCTTGTCCTCTACTGAAGTTTGCTGGCACCCTTGTGTTGTGGTGGCACCTTCCGCTTCTCGTTTCTGACCTGTCGGTGCCACAGCTAGCCTGCTGCAGTGGTGCAGAAGGCTGCACGATTTGCTCTCTAATAGTGGCAGCTGTTGATCTGAAAATGTGTGAATCTTGGCGATTTCTACCCACTGCAAACTTGTAAATTACAGCGATCGGGAGTAATTAGAGCTGAGAAACCCTCTCCAGCTCTGAAACGACTCCTGTTCTTGCAGCACATTATTCTTAAAGGAAACTAGTTGCAATTTTTTTCAGAGAGTGGGGGCTGAATTTTATCTTATTTTTATGCCTGCTGTTCAAACTAGGGCTGCCATGTATATAGGAGTGTTTGATTTAGTGTTGCCAAATTATGTATTGTATCGCCTGTAAAATTGTACTTGTTACATGCTAGTCTTGGTCCTGCTTGTGTGTACAACCTTTTAATGATTTGATCAAGGTCAAAATGCATCTTTGCAATGCATAGATGTAACTATAACTTGGTTTCCCTGTATGTGGAGGTAATACTTAAGTGTCTCAGCTGAGGAGGATAGCAAAGCTTAAATCATTCAGTGGTGTAGATTAAGTGTTTTGAAGATGAAGTGTTTGGTGAATTCTAAATAATAAATAGCTAAACTTTGTTATCCTTCATGCACATGCTGTCTATAACTGAGAAATTTCAGGGACATGTCTTGTTACTGAAATTTCAGTTTAATAAGTTTGGAAAGACAGTGAATGCTCAATTTTAGACAAAGAGAAAACAATCATTGCAATCACTGGGATATAATTTACTGGGTGAGACTGTTCGAAGGGGAAATGCAGCCTGTGGGAGGAAAAATCTGCCAGGAAATGTACCGCTGTTGAAGGGTAGGAAGAAGAATAAGTTGGATAAAGAAATCGCAGTGGATGGGATCCCTCCTTTGAGACACTGGAGATATGGTTTGATTTCCTGCCATGCTACAGACTCCATACAAGTGGATGTGGAATTGTGATGACAAGGCAAGTAGCCACATGTCAGCTGAGCGGCAATAGTTGTGTGTTTGCTCCTGACCTGTCATAAATGGGAGGTAATGTGAATTAACCTAGATTGTCATGAAGAGGGTAGTATAAGGTAATGCATTTATCGTAACTCTCCTTCGTTTCAATCTAAGCTCCTTTGCATTTACTGCAAGGCAGGGATGCAAATCCTGACAGTTACAGTTACTATGGCTCAGCTGGCACATTAAGCACGTTAAGCACAGTAAGTTGTGTGTCTGAGTCCAAAATCTCTCTGTGCTTCAGCTCCCCATCTGTAAAATGGGGATAGTAGCACTGTTCTATCTTACAGAGATGTTGGGAGGACAAATGCATTGAAACCAGGAGGTGGCCTGTTACCACAGTAATGGGGACCATATGGACACCTTAATATAGAGATACACTTTGCACTAGTCCCACATTACAGGTGCCTCCCCAACGCAGATGTCCAAAGGGCAGCCAGGCACTGTGACCACCTCCTGCCTCTGAGGGCATTGCTTTTTCTGACGTTTTTCTTCATATCAGCAAAAATGTTTTGCAGAAAGATGGTTCTGTTCTTTTCACTGCAAAATCATGTTTTGTGCCCACAAAATTTTGAAACCTGGCTCACAAAAGAGCAACACAAATAATGTTGCTGTCCTTCCCTTGTCCCTTATGCCATGTTCTCCACCCATCTTTCCGCTCTAGTAAGCAATGGGACCTGCTGTTCCTTTTATTAATTTGCTCTATGTCATATGTATATTAATATATTGCATAAAATATTTTTGCCAGACAATATAAGCTGGCAGACAAGAAAATAAAGAAGGGCCGTGTATCTCAGAGGGTCTCATCCAGATTTATTTCTCTCTCCTTCACTGAAGTTCTTTGCGGCTTCCTTTGGGATGTGCCTTTAAACAAGTTCATCTCTTCCAGGGAGAGAGGAAAGATCATTTGGAGATTGTTTGCTGTTTACTCAGTCACGCTAACTCATCTTGCCAGTTTTCTGGCGGCCCCAGCCAAGAGCTTTCGCCTCTGACAGCTTCTGTGCTCTCTCCTTCCTCCTCTGATTACGCAGCCCAATCTGTCACCCTGCCGACGGGGGTCTCTACCCTGCTGATGGCTTTCCACACTCGGCAGTAATGACTTTTGGCAGGCCGGGAAGGCGCGAGAGCTTCTTCCCCAGCTTGGAGAGCCGTTAGGCCCTCTCTGCCTGTTAGCTAAAGCACTTTGTGAGGTTCTTTGGTAAATAAATGAGTCATTTTAATCCAACTGACAGCCTGGCACCTGAGCAAGCTGCCTTCCATCTGTACTTCTAGGCCTCATGTAGGCAGCCAATTGTCAAGCTCAGGGCCTTCAAGACCTCACCATTGAGTGTCTTTCAAAAGCAACTTTAGCAATTTCCTTTGCCCTAATTAGATTGTGTGAGAGGGACTGAGCAAACCAAGGCCCTTGCAAAACTTCTGTGGCTGTGTTGATTCTGATCTTCTGCAGCGATATGCCTCGCTTTTGGTATGGCCTTTTTGCCCTCCGTTCCCTTGCACCCACCCCTCTGTACCTCACCACCACGAGCAGATGCTGGTAACGTGAATTGTTAGAAGCAGAAATTTCAGCATTTCTGGGGGTCCTGGATTGTACCTCGATATTGTGCCATTCTGTGGCTTGCAATTAGGATCAGGGCAGGAACATGGTTAAAGCTTCAGCTTATCGTGTTTGCTTGGCATCTGGGTTTTCTTTAAAATTGCGCTGGTGTAGATTATTTCTCCTTGCTCCTGTGAGATGGTCACTTAATTCTCCCTTCCATTGCCCATTGAAAGGAATCAGCGGTGACCTGCTGAGGTGTTATATTCTTGATTTCCCTGTTATTAAGGAATGGTGGTGTGAGGTCATGCATGGAAAGGGGAATGCCGCCTGGGGCAGTGGAAAAGAAGGGAGAGTAGTACATTGGAAATCTATTGGGCTTCTTGAAAGAGCACTGGCAGCAGGTTAGTGCTTCTGTGTGTGGAATAAATGTAGTGCTAGTAAAACTGGGTAATTGTTTCTTGAGCTGTATTCTCTTTCCTGGAAAGGTGACCCACAAGTATTTTTCTAAAGATCTGAGAAGCAAGAAGCTCACGGGCTCTGCCAGCAGAGGAAAGCAAATCAACTCAAACTTTTTATCCTAATTCTACCTTGCTGCTGTCTGCTAGGGTCTTTGAGGAAAAGGAGCTACAGGAGACGCAGGTGGACTGATACTGAGGAATCTTTGAGAGTTTGCAAAACACTCCAATTACCAGTAAATCCCAAGACACTTCTGAAAGAAAGCCAAGTTAAACCCCAGGAGAATAGCTGCTGATATGTGTCAGTAACAGCTGAGTGGAGTTGGTGGCATTGTGAAAGCAATAGTGAATACTAGGCTGATGATGGGAGAGAGCCTCCTCCTAAAATGTTGTCCCTGGCTATTTATTAGGCTTTTGGTTAACTTTTCAACTTTCCTACTTGCTTTGGCAGTAGTTAGTTTCCCAGCCAGAGGTGTTGAGAAAAGGTATCTTAGAAGAGGAGGGAAAGAATCTGGGTGGATGAGAGGGATGGCTCCTGCCCCTGCCGTCTACTTCTCCTCCCCATGTTGGAGGTCCTGACCACAGAGACGGCTTGGCTATCTGTTTATTTTGGGTAAACTGACCCCGTCCCAAGGTCAGAGCCCTCTCATCAAACACAGCCTTTCCTAGACTACTGGGTGTGAGAAAGAGCACAGTATAGGAAAAGACCAAAGACTTGTCAGCGTGGAAGTTTATAACAAAGCCAGCCAGATTGGAATCAGGCATCAGCACTCCTGTCTGATCACGCTGTAGAGTTTATAATCTTGTTATCCTGGTAACTGCTGTACACGTTCCCCGACTTCTTGTGATTTATTTTCTCCAACCTCCTTTAAATGGCTTTTTGTACATCTGTTCATTCTGACTCTGGGAACAAGTCATTTCTTAATGAGCGTGTTGGAACGATAGCGTATATTATTTCAGAGTGGGCGCTGTGGAAAGTGTCTCCTCTTTTACTGCAGTTGGAGCCACAAAGCAACCTGGCTAGTGCTTATGGGAAGGCCTTTGCTGCCAAAACATCAGCTTCGTAGTCTTTTAACGTGTGTGGGAGTTGCATGAAAACACTTCAGTGGGTGGCTGACACATTTTTAGTACATTAAGCTCCTGCTTACGTTCTTAATATATTCTATTTTGCAACTAGCTAAAAGATACATGTGTTCCAAAACATTTCCTAACAGAGTTAAATCTGCACACCTGCTCTGCTATTGCGCGTGGTGAATGTAAAATCCAAGGAGTATGTGAGGACATTACTAATGAACAGAAAATCAAGAAGGGAGATTGAAACGTGTTTGCACTGTCTCTCCATTTTGAACAGTATTTAAACTCTCTTTTCTCTTTGAAAGGGTATGATTTTTGAGGTATACTGGCTGTGGACACCTAAAGGGTCTCATTCAAGTCCTTCTCCAAGTTGATGGGTCTTCTCACCAGCTGGCACATCAAATAACACTCCTGACAGCAGCTTCAGACTCTTCTCTTCAGGGCTGAGTTTTGTTTCTCCAAATCAAAGCCAGACTGGTGAAAATCTAAGGGATAGCTGAAGTCCCCTCTCCTCGAGCTGTACTCCGGCTTCCTGCAGATTCTGCTAAATTGTTAGCCTTTCATCGTAGGGCCAGGTGACCTGCAAGTCATCTGCTCCTCAACTTCAAACGATCACCTAGGAAACAACTAAATATTTGTAGATGGAGATCAGTGCATCTTTGGACATTCCACTCAAGGTCTATGATCCTTGACTGTTTGCTTTATGGCCATTTTCCTTTTCATCATAAGCAGCCTGGTTTCAGTTCTTAGGCTTGCTGTGGAGAAAGGTGTACTCAGAAACAGTGTTGCCTTCCAGAGATTTAACTCTGCCTCTCTCACTGTTTGGGTAGTAGGTGCCTACGAGCAGATCTGTTTTCATCAGTGAAACAAACTGAAGAACCAAAGGTATCACTACCATTAAGACAGTTGATTCTCTCAGGTATAATGTAAAGGACTGTAGCAGACTACTGTAATTCAACACCACTCTCCTGAAATAGGTGTTTTCATGTCCTACTATGGCTTTGGGCCGTAGTAGTGGATCATTTTTTATTCTATTAGTCTGTTAACAATATTCCTTGTGTTTTAAACCCTCAACATTATTTCTGACCTTCAGTCCATCTCTCCCCAACCTAGGCACATAAAATTCCCACTTGTGTAGCCAGTTGTTTCTTGGCATAATTGCCATGCCAGAAGAGTTCTTACTTGGCTGATATCTTCAAAGCATTTTTACAAAAGTGATTTCCTTATTAATTTTAAAGGATGTTGCAGCACGTGGACTAGACCTGCCTCAAGTTACATGGATTGTACAGGTAGGTTTGCTGTATATGTATGTGTGTACGTATATATTAAGTGCAGTCTTGCTCAGATGAAATCCCTTTCCAGTCCAGACCCTTTTTCTGAGTTTGCTGATCTTTGTGCTGATACCTACAGGTGTGGGAGGCCCACGTGTTCCTGACTGCAGGACTGGGACTCGAGGTTTTGCTAGGATATAGCATTGCTGTCATATCTTTGGTTTTGACAGTGTGTTTTCCTCTTCAATAACTCCAGTGTTATCAACTGTGTAATAACATTCCACTGGCTGGGAGGAAACACCCTCCGTCTCCCCCCACAGGAAGCCAAATCTTGTGAAGTACTGGCCATCTCTCTTGCAGTTCTGTGTTTCTATTTTTCTGAGCTTGCTGGGGAGGCAGTTCCATGAGGAGTTTAAGTGTGATCCTAATGTTAAACATTGAGTAGCCAATAGTGTCTGTGCAATGACCGGAATGTTTCAAGTGAGGCTTTGCTGGGTTGGGCCTGGGGCTGGGTAGCTGTAAGCGTTCAGCTTTCAGTAGAACTGCATAGTTCAGATTTTCCCTGAAGGAAAAAAAAAAAAAACACCACAACAAAAACCCAGCACTGCTGCACTGCTGTTGACAGAAATATTGTCTTTGAAAAAAAAATAGAAACTAAG
The DNA here is from genome assembly GCF_000690835.1 of Fulmarus glacialis. Classification (NCBI taxonomy): domain Eukaryota; kingdom Metazoa; phylum Chordata; class Aves; order Procellariiformes; family Procellariidae; genus Fulmarus; species Fulmarus glacialis. The sequence continues at coordinate 34,384 of NW_009196290.1, read as the reverse complement.
GGAGATGCATTGAACCTTAAAAATAGCAGTCTATCATTTCAAAGAGGAAGATGAGAGCAGGAAGCAGATTTCATTTTTATAAAAGATTTATAATTAAAAAAAGGTTAGTTGCATTGAGGAAAAACTGATCCAGAGATTCTCGTGTATCAAGTGACACCTGGCTAAAAAGAACAGGGCACAGACCCTCAACAAAGTGTTTTAATTTCTACCTCATACCTTCCAGGTAACAAATTTGATTTTAATTTTGTTTTTTTAAAAAAGAAAGATTTTGTAGCAGCTAGCTAGTCGGAGAAGGCTGGGGAAGTGAAGTCTTTAATTCCCAGATCTGTATATTAATATAATTTAACCAAAGATATAGTTGCCACTGTTAGAACGCAGTGCAAATTACCTAAAGCCCTGGGAGACTTCTGTGTGTCCAGAAGGTGAAATCTCAGCTGTCCTGAGAGCTGTGTCCAAGAGCAAGGACCTGCAGGGAGCAATTAGATTGCTCACAGCATCTTACTCACACCTCTAGCCAGTAGAAACTTTGCCAGAGGGCACAGGTATAAACACTAGAGTGGGCTTTGGTTGTTGGGTTTTTTCCAGTTAAACTGCTGAGGGCTCATTTCTGAGCAGTATCTCTGTGCATGTTCATTTTTTCCAGGAAAGAGAGGAGAGGGGGAAGAATAGGGGGAGGTTAAAGGGAGGGAAATATGTCACCCTTTATCAGATCTTGCAAATGGCTGGGCAGTTTTGATTCCTAGTGAAGTAAATGAGAGGCACCACTATATTAGGGGGGACTTTAAGCAACATTTTCATAGTGCCTGATAGTTGCATGTGGGAAGACAATTGCTACCTGTATCATATGCTGCCGAAAGCACTTACTCCCTCATCTCTTTTAGATTTCTTCTATCCAGTAACCAGCTATGATTTGCTTTAACCGAAACAAAGCAATTTAGCCCAACTCCAGATTGGAATCCATCGTCTTTTATTTTATGGCTTTTCTCCCAAATGCAGAGCAGGCAGCTTCCTGCTCTGGGGGGGTAGTCCTGGGGGTTGTTTGGTTTGAGGTCTGTGTGGGAATTTTTTTTTTTTTTTTTTTTTTAAGGGAAGCAAACAGGTTCCTGACATGCCTGTATAGAAATAAAATGTAAAAGGCAAAGGGAGACACTGAGATGGGGAAACTGTCCTATTATCTGAAAGTTGGCCAATGTGTCACATTCACATGTCAAAAAACTGCTGTGGCTGAGGGGGCTGAGTGATGGCTACAGGGATGAGCCCGACGGGCTCTTTATAAACAGGCCAGTTCCAAGGGAGGTATGGCATGTGGGTTTTGCTAAGATCCCTTTTGTTTCAGATGAGCGGGCTGAGTGTCTTGTTTATAATCAACATGCTGTGTTCTGTTAATTTCTCCTTTCCCTTCTCATGTTCCCTTTTTGAAGTATAACGCTCCAGCTTCACCTGCGGAATACATCCACCGGATCGGGAGGACGGCTCGCATTGGCTGTCACGGGAACAGCCTGCTTGTCCTGGCGCCTTCGGAGGCAGAATATGTCAGCTTGCTGGCTTCTCACAAGATTAAGTGAGTCAGAAACGCGAACAAAAGTTTCAGCTCATCCTTGCTAATTAACCTTCCATGGCACTTTCAGCGGGACTGTGTTCTCGTGCAGGTTTTAATAAGAATTTATTAATTCTTGTGATCCAGGACCGGCCCCAGACTAGCAAAAGGAGAAAAGGAAAGTGTGTGAAAATCATCAGCCTGACAGATTGTGCGTGAGTGAGTGTGTGTGGGGAGGGGCAGAGAGGAGACGATAGTCGGAGATCCTTTGCACTCTGTTTATCTCTCTGGCCCTGGGTTCAAATCGTGGCTATGCGGAGATCACAAGTCAAATGAGCCTGTCAGATGCTAACTGGCCATCTGCCTGCATAGCACCATATTGTCAGAGATTGTGCTTTCTCTTCAGGAGAGATCCGGAGGAGAAATAGCTAGGGAGCTGTCGGTCATATCTGGCAGGTAATTGGCCAAGATGTGTTGTGTAAGTGGCTTGTGACAGGAATAGTAGAGGCTTTTGCGAGTGGTGAGTGCCCAGTATGGTCCTGGAAGGCAATAAGGGGGTGGACTCTACAGACCAAAAGTGGGGTGTGCTTCCAAGCTAACTGAGAAAGCTTCTCTTACACCGGCTCTAGCTAGGAGTAGACAGTAAGGAGAGCAAGCCAGGCTGGGTAAGGACCAGCCCAATGTGCAGTCAGCTACCTGATGGCCGACACATGATGAGATTTTGCTCCAGCTCTGCTTGCGCAATGGTCCTTTTGTGGATAAAAACACAACTTGCTGCTCAACATTGCTAGTCAGGAGTGCTGTCGGGTCTCAAGCCTCCTCAGCAGTCAGCTGGATATATGTGACTCCCCTTGCTCCCTGCACTGCTGTCTCTCGGCATTTCAAAACAGCAACCGAGTAGAGCCCCTTTAGTGTTGTACTAGTGTTGATGGAGCCCTGTAAACTCACGCACAAATTAGTTCTCTTATTTCTTGTGTTTATGTCGGGTGGAGCTACTTGGAGTCGAATTTGGTTTTGCATCCTTGAAACAAACAAATGTTGGCAGTAAACACAGGCTTATTCTAGGCTGTGAGCCATTTAGTGGTCTAACAAAGAGCCATCCATCATCCCAGGTAACTATCTATTAAACAGACACCAGCAAGACATGGAGGGCTAAGCTGACAGCATTTTTTTTCATGTAACAAACAGCACTGACATTTAAAGGTGAAATCCCACATAATTGTGAATTTTTAACTCCAAGTGGAAAGTTCTGTTTTTCTATTTTATAATATTTTGGAAGTGCTGGAGGAAGGAGAGGGAAATTTCCCCCCCTTTTTTTTATTTTAAATGTTAATGCTTTTATCCAATTTTGTTGTTTTTTAACAAGTTTAAGGAGCAGTGTCACTCACGCTGGTAATTATATCTGCTAAGGAGACCTGTTGTTGAGCTAGCCACTGTTCTTCAGGAATCTGTAGAAGACTGTGCCGAATGAGTGGAGGGAGGTTTATGTGAATTTTTTTTTTTTTTTCTCCACTTCTCAAATCAGTAGAGCCGAACAACTCTGGGGATTGTCTTTTCTTGTTTGTTTGTTCTATGTTCTTCATAAAACGTACTGCCCTGCAGATAAGGGACTCGCCAAAAAAGGAGTGTAATTTGCCTTCCTTGACCGCCATCTTCAGATGGAAGAAAATGAGCGTCTAATTGGCATGGATGGACGATTCGGCCCGTTTGCAGTCATGTGTCTCTTCCTACATAGTAGCGCATGGTGTGAGAAGGGGCAACGGGATAGAAAAGAGAGATGATGAATTACAGAGAAAATGCAGGAAGGCAGCTTGAAACTAAAGGCAGCAAGTGCCATCAGCACAAATTGCCGTTACCCTTCATAAACAGAGCATTATGGTGATAATCCTGACAATTTAATTCAGTGCGAGGGTGAAAGACAGCATGTGTTGGACTGTCACTGATCCTCTTAAGCACTGATAATTTTTTGTTTCTTTACCCTAAGTCTTTGTAGCTTTTGACTTGGACTGCACAAGTTACTAGAGTTTGCATTTTTTTTTTATTCTTTGCTTAATTTTTAAATCTCTTTTTTTTTTTTTTTGAGGATGAGTGTGTGTTGTGATTTTTTTTTTTAATTTGTTTTTTCTTTTTTAAATGAAATTCCCACTGGGTTTATTGAAATGTAAATACTTCATAAAATATGTATTTCTAAGAAGACGAAGCATGAGATGGGTCCCTGCAGCCTTCAGCTGGTGTAAATGAGCAATACTGTGCTGATTTACATTGGATGAGGATCTGACCCGGAGTTTTTTCTTAAGCCCCTCCACCCACCCCAGCATGCATGGGAGTAAGCCCAGAAACGTTGAGAGTCGGAAGTAATGAGAGCAGACGTGGCTTTGTTGGTGGATGAAAATCCACTTCGGAATTAGGGATGACTGCCTTTGAAATTGGAAATCGCTTGCAATTAATTTTCACCGGTACCTGAAGCCTCTCCTTGGCTTCCACTGTGGAAAAGCAGCGTTAGCCTTTGCCAAAACGATCTCACTTTGGCTCTGCTGAGATCAGTAATTCCCTTGGGGCTCAAGAAAGCTGCATGCCTCTCTCTGCAACTTTCTTTTTGGTCTTTGTGTGGCTTGAAGTTGTGTTTCCTCTACCTAACTGTAAATACGTATGTGCATGCACATGCACACTCATGTTTTCTGTACGTTTCCTCTTTCTTTTTTTCATTTTTCTTTCTTTTTTTTTTTTTTTTTTTTCCAAAAGGTTAGACTCCAAAATGTTCTGTCTCGGCTCTAAGCGTAAATAACAGATTTTCCTCAAAGGGAGGAGGCAAGAAGCAGAAGAAAGTCAGTGAGGTTTACTTTTTTTTTTTCCCTTATGTCTCTTTTAGTTCCTTCAACTGCAATCTAGCAGCACCTGCCTCGACAGCTATCAGATAATTTCTTTATCTCCTAACGGCGGCCTAACTAATTTATAAAGGAAAACGCATCACCGTGGAGGCACGAGTCATTTCTCTCCCTTCTCTACGGTTGTGCTTGCCCCCCTCCCCTGCTCCCCTCACATGATGCTCCCCGCTGTGAACCAAGTTCACATATCTGTTAGGCTGCGAGCTGGCAGCGCGCCAGGCGAGAGGAGGATCGGCGAGGGGGTGACATCTCAGACAAATCAATGTCAAAGGTTTGACGTTTTCATTCATAGCGGTGTCAAAGCAACCTTTTTGGGGGGATGGGGAGGTGTACTTTTCTCTTGCTTAAGTGGTTGCCATTTATGTTTTAATTTACTGTTATATTTTTCAAAAACAGAGAAACCCTCAGTTGTCTTTTTATGCTCCATTTCCCTTCCTCCCGCATCACTCCCCCGCCTTTCTCTGCATCCTCTGCGGAGGAATCTGCTACATCAGGAGTCCCAGCTGCACAACGATGGGGCTTGTCTCCCATATAGAATATCTTATGGCCATACTGGCCTGTACCTTCCAGGCTAGATGGCTATTTCTCTGGACCATCTCTTTTCCTTTCCTTATGTTATGGTGGTGAGCTGGCTGAGGTTGAAAAAGCAGATTGGAAAAATAAAGGTATTTGTCGCTTTAACTGGGAAGGACTGGGGAACAGGCAAGGATCACAGTGTCCTATTACACAGTATGGCAAAGATTCATCTATTCCTCCTAACCAGGTGTTTAGAGATCTTTGAGTGAAGAGAAAGGGGATGTCCTTGTTGTTATAATTTCTTTCTATACTTTACAAATTGAAGAATATCAGCAATGCATCCTTTCAGAAACCGCATACATCTTTCTGACCATCTGAGATTCAGGAGTCTAAGAACTGTTGGAACCTCAAGATTTCTCTCTTCCTTAGACTGATGTAACCCCAAATGAACTCCTTGGCTTCCATGCAGTATTTATGATTTATTCTGGTATAAAAAAGAAAAGAATCTCTTTTCTAGAGATGACCTTTGCCCATTGCTGAAAATTTGGGCCCACAAACTTCAGCTTTTATCATCTGGGTAATTCCCTTGGAAATGGGACCCAGTTTGGATGCAGCTGTAATATTAATGGCCTGGAGCTGCACAGCTGTTCCTGTATTGTGTCACCTGGTGTGCCTGTGCCCCACAAGACAGTGTTAAAGAGGAAGAAGAATTTCTAGTCTCCTGTAAATGCACCTCTAAGTAGGACCACTCACTTTAAAATAAAGCAGGTTTGTAAGCGTTTCCAATATCTGGGCCATAACAGTACCCAGCAGTGTCTTGCAAGCAGGGCTGGAGAATAAATCATCTGGTTGAATCTACAGGAGGAATGTGAGTCGACAGAATGAAAATAAATGCCCAGTGTGAAGCCTGGCTAGGACAGCTGACTGAGTCTCCTGTATTTAAAAAAAAAATGCTATAGGGTCCCTAATGGGCCGGGCTTTGGCTTTACACTTCAAATGAGAGGGAAGGTGAGTTTTCAGAATGGGGAGGGAAATCAAACCGTGTATTTGGTGTCAGAGGTGGCTTTTGAAGCTATAAATGAATTGAAGGGTGAGTGTGTCCATCAGCAAGAGTGTCTCTGAGCTTTGACCCAAGCAATGTAGCAAGAAGTTGGAATGATGTAAGATCTTGTGGGAAAGAGCAATGTTGTGACCAGAGGGAAGGAAGCTGTGGGAGAGTTGGCTTGATAGGAAAAGTTCCTTGGGATCCTGTTGTTACCCTCTGAGCTTGAGTCAGTCTGAGAGGAAGGAGTTGTGTCTTTACACAGCTTTAGTTTTAGCTCTTTAGTTTTGGGAGCGTGGTCGCTAACATGGGTGGAAGAAAATGTGTGTATCCAAGCACTTTGTTCCTTTGAATGAGGGTTGAGCAGTGTCGCTGATTACAGAGAATCTGAAAGTTATATTGGGGGGAGACAAGATGTAGGAGAAGTAGCAAAGTAAGCAGAGCACATCTTTCCAGCCTGTATGTGTATGTCTCAGTCAGGCTCTTTCTCACACTTGCACAAGCAATCAAATGCAGACACCTTCTGCTCCCTGCCCATGACATCTAATGTACAATAAAATGTCTGACACCCTGTGGGTTCAAAGTGGAGGTTACAGATCTTACTGTTTATAGTTACAAAGCAAATCTACAAGAAGCATTAATATTATGAGCTGCCTCAACTCTGTTTTGAGTTTCTTTTAGTGGAAAACGTAACCAAATGGTTCCCAATTGTCTTGGTGCTTCTCAATGCAAGGAAGGAAAAATTATGAAAACAACAGAAATATAATTAAAGGCCTAAATTTTTTCTTTAATCAGTTACTCTGGTTGAGAACCAAGGAGACTTTCAGTGAACTGAAAGTCCACTCTCAATTATTTTGATGCTCTGGTAGAATTGGAGTGTGTGTTGGTGACTTGTAATGGTGACAAGGTTGCGGGTAAAATTATGTCTCCGTTCCGGTGAAAGCACCGGTTCAGCTGGGGTCGAGATTTTACAGTAGTTAGGCTTTTAGGGTTGCTGACTGAGTGTCTAGGGTAAGACCTCATGTATTTCAGGGGTAAATTCTTAAGCTGAATGTGTAAATCTCAATCTTTTTGCTATCCATTATCAGCCTGTGGCTCATTACACATTGTGTTTGAAAAGTAGGAGAAATGGTAATTTTTTGTCTTTGTTGCTTCAGTGTTTCAGAGGTAAAGATGGAGAAGGTATTATCCAGCCTGATGAAGGATGATCGCTTCAAGTTACACAGACCAAGAAGCAAGGTGAGTTATTCTGCTGATTTGGGATTGTTCCAATTTTCACTTACCAGTTAAACATCATAAGTATTCCTCCCTTCGCTTCTGTCTTTACAATACAAGGGTTGGTATATCCATGATGTCAGGCAGTGCAAATAATTATAAAACTGCCTTATATCACAATTGTCCAATCTTTAAGCTGTTATCCCCAAAAAGCAGTCGCTTCTAACTCTTCAGCAAATATTTTTGTGACAGTAAAGGTTTCTGGCTGCAAAAGCTTTGGGTTTTTTTCCCCACAATGTTTCTGTTCTCCTTGGCTTTTCTGCGCAAAAATACTGTTGGAGATCACAAATGACACAAAACTACTCTGAAGAAATAAGGAAAATGTATTTGGTGATGTGTTACGTAGGTTTCTTTATTATCTGTGTTTACTTGAAGCCTAAAACAAAGCTCACTGGGTTTACAGGCATCTTTTCATTGACCTCGGCAAGCTTTGGGTCTGCCTTCAAGGCGCTAATTCACAGAATTCAGTCATTTGCAATTGATACCTTGCGCATTTCTGCATTCTGGCAAATTAAATCCTCCAAGAATGGAAGTCAAGAATGCGTCAAGCAGGATGCAGCACGCTCTTTTTTCTCTTGTTGCTGTTTTGCCTGTGCATTCTTTCTGTTATACCATGTATGAGCCTTCTTGTTTCCTGTGGATGACTGTTACTAACTGTGGTGTTCTTGGTAAACATGCTTTTGAAAAATGTTCAGTTTTCCTACATGCCCTATATTTCACAGAAAGCCAGATCTGGCTCATATGAGATGGAGCTCTGTTTAAAGCTCTTTCCCACCACTGCACAGTTTTTCACTGAAATCAGCCTGTAATATTTTAAATATTTTATGTTTTAAATGTCTGGATCATAACTAGGATATGACCTCTTAACTCATTCAACAAATATGTAAAAGTTTAGTTGTGCTTTGTTAATGCAGAAATTATTTTAAATAGTTCTTCTGTATATAAATACTTACTTTTTCTCCCGAATGTGCTTATAGGCAGATAACTGGGTTTCCTTTGGAGAGTTTTTCAACAATTGTATTTATGCGGAAGTTGCACTTTAAATTTGTTGCTGACGTGGGACAGAATATTATCTGTTCTGGGCTTGAGGACAAGGGTTATTTCATGGAAAGTGGGTAAAGAAGAGAACGTTTTTTCTAGGAGATTATGATTTGGTTTTTGAGAAGTGACAGGAGAAAATGCCTGCTGAATGTTGTTGAATGTCAGAGCCTGGTACTTGCGGAGGTTCAAAATCGTTGATCCATTTTGAAAATTCTCACCTAAACATATCAGTGCCATTGTATCCTTGCCTTTGAAACAGCAATAAAAAGCTAGCAAGCCTGTTTGATACCAAGTTGGTATTTCTGTCATGCTTTCAAATTATGAAATACTCTACACATTTAAGCACAGAATATTCTAAATAATCCTCTTTTGTCTTTCTCCCTTTCCTTTAAAAAAATTAAAAAACAAATCATATTTGAAAGTAGGTATTACTCTGGTTTTTACTCAGCAGTGCTGCCTGGGCATGCCCTGCCATGCCAGGTGCTGTACACAAGTACGTGTACAGAAGGGGCTGGTTCCTTTCACTTGAAGTCAAAGGTGGGACTGAGTTCTTCTCTTCTCTCTGCCATCAAAGTGAATGGGATTTTGCTGTTGACTTCACTGGCACTGAGATATCTCCACTCTGGCTGTAGGATGGTCTGAATCTGCTGCAGGAACTTATAAATACAGAACAACCTATTTTTATGTGGCTCAGAATCTGAAAGGATTTGGACTGAGAAATAGAGTTTCACTTTATGGAAAAAAAATATATTTAACGGGGATGAAGTTACAGTAGTTCTGTCAGTATCAAATAGGCTTCTTCAGGAATTAATTGAAAAATGTATTAAATGCAATCAAGGATTCATTCTGTTTGTATTTTATTGCCATCAGAGGCTCTATAAGTGGTCTGCGATGCTTTCTCAGAAGCTGCAGGGGCATGTTTCCAAGTTTTCAGGAGGGTTAATCTCTATTAAATTCTGTAAGTTTGCCGTAAAGATGGTACAATAAGCTGGGAATGCAGTGGGACGTTGCATAGGACAGAGTGTGATTACAGACTTGTTATGAGGAGCTGAACCTGATCCGTTTGTGATGTTGCCATTTGAGAGAGTGTTAGCTTTGCTTATCAGCTCTCCGTGCATTGAGTCATGTATATATTGTAGTCGTGCACACAGGAACCTCATTATAATGCTCTTCGGTTCTCATTGCCTCAACTGAAGTCCATTATAAGTACCACGTTGGAACATGTATTTTTTGGGCTTCTGTGTGCAGCCAGGGAGCAAGCTGAAGTGCCTGTAAAATGTACATTTTATATTTAGGTGTATAAAATATATATGTGGCTATGTCTGGGTGTGTGAATGTTCACCTGCCTACAAAGAGAATAAATTTGATCTTTCAACTTTTATGGAGGGGGGCAGGGGGACTTGGTAAGTTCTAGAGAAGGTGTGTGGAGGTTAGTAAAAAGTTGTTATTAAAACAAAATCCTTCATTTTGTTTTGAAATATAATGGAAGCAGGAGATGTTACAGCCTGGGTTTTTGGCTTTTTTTTTTCCCTTCCTTTTTTTTTTTCTGTACTGTTTTAAGAAAGAACTTTTCTACCTCAGACTAGTTTTATTGTGTTTCAATCCCTGCTCCCATTAACATATTCTCTCAGTGAAATCAGAGGCTTTCAGGACTTATCCCAACCTCTCAAACCTAAAAGCTGCAGTCTTTATCATCAGAAGTTTCTTTCTTCTGAAAGAGATAAGTATGTCTTTTCCTGGTGTAGTTGGCAGTGGGGGGAGTCCCCCTGATGTCTTGAACTGGTTAAATAACATTGTAACCAGGCCCATTTCTTCTTTTAGCTTATAGATATTGTTATTGATCACAGTCATTATGTTAGCGGTTAGGGATCTGCCAGAATAGACTCTTACTCTAAGCAAATACAAGGTAGAAAAGGTTCTCCTATCCCACTATTGCTCCATAATGGCAATAATGCTTCTTACTTAACACATGTAACACATTCATCTAGATGGAGAGTAGATCAAGCAAGCCTCTGGGGTAGGCTTTTATCTTTTGGGTCTTGGAAGAATGTGTAAGGTCTCAAATTAATTGTCCTGTTCATCCGAACCAGGATACAGAGCAGGATTAAAGCTTGCTTGTGTGAGTAGAGCATACAGGACGGCTTCCAGTGCACTTCCAGTAGCACTGTTGTATTTGATCTGTCCAGACACTCACAAGGTTTTATTTTCACAGTTTGGCTCTAAGTCAGTTTTAAATTTAGATTTTTTTGATTTTTTTTATTTTTTTTATTTTTTTTTTAAGATGAACTTCCCTGGAAGGCAGGAATCAAACACAGATTTTTTTTGATGCCCATTAGGGGGCAATTTTAAAATGAGATCTGTCTCAAGGGGCTGAAGGGGATAAAAGACAAGGTGGAGATGGGAGGAGGGGAGAAGCTGTTTTCCGAGTACATTATGTTTCCTGCCATTTGTTGTTTTTTTTTTTTCATTTATTTCTCTTGGACTGACCTCACACTTTGGAAATTATGCACCTAGTTTTTTATCCCTCATTTTTGTCTTACTTTTTTTTTTCCCCTCAGCACTAGGAAGACGAGATGCCTCATTTTGAAACCTAAAGGGGGGAATAAGAAAAGTCCTTTGTAATATATTGCCATATTATCACTAAATCCCCTGACAGTTGTGACACAGAAGCAAGTCACCTGTCACTTAAGCTTGAGGTCTCTTTAATTTTCTCCTGGAATTCGCACCAGGCTGTCTTTAATTTGAGGCCTTTATTGGAATTCTGAAACCTTTCTGCCTCCCCGGTGCTCAGATCTATTCTGAGTGCTGTTACAGAATGTATACAATAACCAACAGAGGGATTCAGAGGGGGCTGAAGCACTGTTTATTTAACACTCTGGAGGGATTTTCGTGCTTATTCGGTCCTGGCTACCCAGCTTTCAATATCGCTTTGACAACCGTTATGCCCTTCTCATTAATTTTAAACAGTTAAAACACAGGAAAAAGAGAAAAAGTTTTCATTATTAAAGTGCTTTACTTTTTAATAACAGAGGATTCTGTCCGCCAGGGGAAAGGGCAAACCTCACTAATTTCACATTCATATTAAAAAACGCTGAGAAGGTGACACTTTGTGCTGCCAGGAGGCTTAACAAAAGAAAAGTGATGGGGGCTAGGAGGAGCAGGCAGGGGGAGAAAGTTTTATGTTTCACGTCGATGGAAACTTGTTAGTCACAGCAACGAGTGTCCACTTCGGGGAGGCAGCTCCACTTGTAGTTTATTAAACCTTTACACAGGCCCCTCAACTGGAGACTGTCTCATCTGATTAATAGGTGCACGTTAAGTCAAACTAAAAGGCGTCTGTGAAATGGACTGTGTTGTGAGTTTTTCTCAAGTGGATTGGGAGACTCTTCATGTAGCCTTAAAATACCCACTGTTGTCTTTGCTGGAGATGCAGATGGACAGTCAGTCCAGGTGGTGAGTGAGCAGGAACTCTAGTCCCCATACCTGCTTTGTTGAAGAATAACCCAGTGGCTGGAGGCTGTGGGATTCTGAGTTCAAAAGAGGGCACTGTGCAGGGAATTTAGACTACATTTGGGCTCTGTCTCTGGGCAGATTTGCTGTTAGGCTATAGAGTGGCAGATCTGGGTCAGCAAAACATTTTGTGTGGGGTGCCAGCAGCATTGCCTGCCTTCCATGATCACTGAGGTTTGTGGTGTCAGTGTGACATGGTTCCCCTGGACTGGCAGCAGTGCAGAGGTGATGCTCGCAGCTGCAAGGGAAGGAGGGTTATGCAGCATTAGCATGCAAATCTACTGGGGAGGAACAACAGGATTGTTGCCTTGGCACAGGCCTAGTACAGAGTTGTGAGAGCTGGATGTTTGTTTTCAGTCTGAGCCTTGCTCAGGGGTTGACCAGTATCAAGTTACTGCCTTGGATCTGGCACTTTTAGACTTGGATGCTGGTTCCTGTCTGAGTAGCTTTTGAGAACTGTGGCCCTTTCTTGGGAGAGGTTCACATCCATGAAGCTTGGCTTTGCACTTTGCTGTCAACTTTCCATCAAAAATTCTTTTGTTTCCTTGTCCACGTTTCCTTTCTCTGCCTGGGTACTTTAGAGAGAGAGACAGCCTCTTTTCTCCTCCCAGTAACAGCTTGCTCCCAGGAATATTTGCTTTCCATTTCCTGAACTGCATCCTACAGTCTGATTCCGGGAAAGCTTGAGCACATGCAAAATTGCCCTTTTGGTCTAAGGAAGTTTATTCTGTCATGCCTTTGGTGCAAGGGGCTTGTCTTATTCTAGAGGAACCACGTGATGGCAGTTACCGTTAAGTATGACTTGTTGACAGTGAGAAAACTTCATGTAGGCATCAATAGTGAGAAGTTCATTTAGTTGGCTTTGTTCACAGGTGCTGAATTTGGTCTGTTCTCTGGAGCTTGGGGGTTAATGTAGATCTCGTGCCCCACGAATGCCAAGGACAGGCCAGGTGTTTTGGGGAACTGCACAGGGGATCTTGCAACATTGGTCTAAAACTGTTAGCATAGAGTCTGGGGGGAGTTATTCCAAATAACTGCAATGGAAACAAGCACAGGTATCTGGCCTGTTGAATCTGGGGGGAAAAAAAAAAAGAGGGAAAAAGATACGTGATAGATGTTAGAAAACACAAAATTAAAACTGATTTGCTCTCCTCACCACACAGCACTCACTGGCTGCTTTGACTTTAACATCTTTATCTATATTTTTTTTCTCTAGTAATATTGAGAGGATTACCTTTGTTGGCCCCTGGGTGGTTACTGTGTGATTTTACTGTTATTAAATCTATTGTAAACTGCTTCATTATTCCTGACTCAAATTCTCTCTTTCCTCTAATCCTCACACCGCCCTTGTAGAAATCCTCTGGCACGGACCCTCAGGAAGTCCGGGAGCGGGCCACGGTCTTGCAGACAAAATTTGAAAATTACGTTCACTCCAGCGAGGGGACTGTCCGGTGGGCAAAGAAAGGTCAGTGCGTTTCTTTTCAGTTTATTCCAGAAGGGCTCATATAAGCTGCCAAGGTTTTCTTCTGGGGAAGAGCTTCAGGGAAAAGGCCTGGAAGAAACATTTTGGGGCCATTGGGCTCTGTAGGGGGTTGAGATGGGCCCAGAAGGCTTTGTGATGATATTAAATGTTAATTTCTTGCATTCCCATATTACGTGCAAATGAGGTTTAATCTTGGCTTTCGATAGGATTCACATCCGAGGGCTCTGACCCAATTGCATGAGCGAATAGATTATGTGTGTAATGCTGGGAAGGTCATGGGTGACCTGCTTAACCACATGCTGGTGCAATACCCGTTAGATGCTTTCCAGGGATGAATTTGAAGCCTGTAAGACAGGATGCCTTGGGAGCAACTCTTAACAGGCAAGGATCTTAGACTGGAGGTTGTTGTGTGGGATGGGAGAAAAATGAGAGAGGGCAACTACTCAAAAAGGCAGGAAGAAGAAAAACTGGGATGGATTTAATAATAATTGTAGTTAGGTGCAAATCTGGAATTTGATCTCCCATCTTTGCCAAGCAGGATGCACAGCAGTTGTCACTGAGCAGTACAAGAAACTCTTCCCTTCTGCTTCTCAGTTTGGAATATCTAGAGGAAGGTGGATTTGGGGAAAGGTGAAAAACTTGCCAGGGATGTGGTAGGAAAATACAAACTAAGCAGTCCCCTGAGAGAAGCCAAAAAGGTGGTGCAATGTAGGCACCCCTGTTCTATGTGTTGTTCTGTTGCCCAGTAAGGCTGATCTGGGTGCACCTGAAAACGGAATAGCTGTTGTAAAGGGAATGCAGGAAGTCAGGCCCCAAAGGTCCTTGACAATTACTTGGAATCTGGTTATTAAATGTTGAGACAAGTCCACAAATTGCAAACTCTTTATGCGAGAGACTACACCACTCTTCCTCACAATATATAGGACTAGAGCCTTTCCCCTTTTTTTGAGTCTCCTCTTCCCACGTGTCTCCCTTCCTGATTGTTTTCTTTTTCATCTCATTTGTCACTTTGATGTGGGTCAAATCCTGCTGTCTAAGCTTGCATAGAAGTCCTGTTGGTTTCAGTTCTGCAGCATTTCCAGTTAGGTTTGGATGAGAGGGGTCCTGATGAGGTGAATTTTGATGGTCTACATCATTTCTGTTTACCATTATATATACCTGTTGTATGCATGTGCGTACAAGTGTAGTAGAAGTGTACCATATGTGCTAGACTACATAAATCACATACTAAGGGGTCCAAAACCAAATGGGGAAATTGGCCTTTCAGCTGTACAATGTCATCATAGAACCTGGGTAAGGGAAGGCTGTTCTCAAGGTAGAAGTTGAGTTCAGCATTAAAATTGTTTGGAATCAGAAGTGATTGTTCAAGAAGTCGAAGGTGCTGTTTTTTTCTGAATGTTGTACTAACTTGTTAGGTGATGACAGAGCAGAATGACCAGAGCTCGTACTATAACTACCTGCTTACCGCAAATCATTCTGCATGCTTTTAATGATGCATGGCTGTATTGATGGGCGAGGTATTTGAAATCCTACTGTTCCATTCTTCGCTCTACCCCTGCCACTGCATGTCACTGTACTGACTCTCACCCTGCCCCAACAATTGCAGTGCTGATTTTTTTTTCCTCAGGGTTTCAAAATACCTTTCTCCTACAGTGAAAGTGTTAGAGACACAAGCGGCTTGCTTGCACCCATTTTCAGGTGTGTTGTGCTACTTGACTGGTGTAATTACTTTTATAGCAGCACTTTTAAGTCCACAATCTCAAAGCACGTGACTAATATGATCAAATCCTTGATTCTGCATGGATGAGCTTCTTGTTGCTCCCCTGGGATTCCTTATACCCCATGCAAACTTCTAACCTGAAATGACTGTGACGGGAGAACAACTGAATGGCTCTGGTCACACTTAGAAAACCTGTAATCTCTCTCTATACAGTGTATGTCACTGTGCGCACACACATCCCACGTACACACTTGTTGCTGACCTCAGCACTAACAAATTTTTTACCCACAGACAAGAAGTACAGAAAATATATCAGGAAATGCTGAAACATTGTGCATCCCATTTATCTTGTATAGGAGCACTCCACCTCTTTTTCCTACTTTGCTATCTACATATGCAAATTTTCCACTGCTGAGTGGCTTCCATAAACCCCGTCTTCCTCCCCTCTGTGCCAGGCATCATGAATAATTAACATGGCAGCTGGCTTTTGCTTTCATGGCAGACAATCAATTGGAAACTGTGCCAGAGGTGCATTTGTTTCTCTCTCTTTTTCTCTTTTTCCCCATTTTCTGACCTCGTCAATGTTAATAAGCAGTGTTTTGACTGCAGCCCGCTTTCAAAAGGCGAGTGGCTCCCTGCCCGCTCACCCCTTCTGCCTCTCGGTCCCATGTTTTCCAAACTCAAATCAAAGGGTTCAGTGAAGGTGCTGCCCTTCAAACTTGATTGACTGATCAGCAGTGAGGTGGGTGGGAGGAGGGGTATGGTTGGCCCTGCTACCTGAAGGACAAATCTCGTGAAGTGTGGAGCCCCTTTTGGGAAATGGAGGACTCCCGTCCGAAGGGTTGCACGGTGATAGGTACTCCATTTTGGAGCTCTGGGGACAGATAGAGCTCAGGAGACTCTGATCCGTCACGCCACTAGGATTATAGAAAGGGTAAGGAAGAAAGCCTACTTTTGTCTTCCATGTTTCCCCATTTTATAGCCAATAGTTGAGCATTTTGCATCATCCTTTCTGTCCTCAGCACCCGTGTGTCGAGAGGCACAGCGGAGTTACAGCAGCCCATTGCAGTGGCACAATGCTTGAATCCGTGGCGGTTTTGGTGCATTCTTCCTTCCTGTTCCCACATGCTCTGTACGCTGGCAAAATGCCTCCACCAGTTTATCCAGCTATGTGGCTGAGGCTGCGCTCTGGGGCCAGCACTGGGAACTGGCTGCCAGCTGAGAGCATGGTGAACAGGTTATGTCACCTGTCTCACTTTCATATCTCATTACCCTCTTGTCCCCTGTTTAAAAAAAACAACAAACCAACCTATCTAACCTCCATCATATGTAGTGCTCTTTTTTTTTTTTTCCCCTTTGACTTTCCACACTTATATTTCCTATAGAAAAGTGGGGATGCACAGGTACAAAAAACCAATCTAAATCCACTCTCTTACATGAATGCAAGTCTGAATCCCACCCCAGGCCAGTATACATTGCCTCAGACTCATGTTGGTGTGACAAAAATATAACAGCTCAGGCAGTTTGCTCCTGTGGCATTAAGATGAGGTAACCTTTATGTGAATTATGGCCTGACCAGCACTGTTACCAGTCTTCTTGAGTTGTTTACATAAAGCTCTATCTCTTCGATCACAAAATTATAAAAGAATTTCAACTTTTTAAAAAACTGTTACCAGTCTTCTTGAGTTGTTTACATAAAGCTCTATCTCTTCGATCACAAAATTATAAAAGAATTTCAACTTTTTTTTTTAAAAAAAAAAAAAAAAAAAGGCTTTTAATATCTGGCCACTATAATTGCACATAAAAGCCAGAAAACATGACTCTGGCAGTACTGAGAGGTCTAAAGACCTGATAGTAAAGATTTAAAAAAGAATCATACCCACAAAGGTCTTCATTTAAATCTCATGGGTGCTGTAATGAACATTAGCAGCTTTGAGCTCCTCCGAGGTAAAACAGTTACACGAGCTGAGGTTTCGACCTGCTGGTATGGCAGGGCTGTTGGTTCAGCTTTGGGTTACTGTCTTGCAGCTCTCCCTGGTTTTGCATGCTCTGACTCAGGACTGGATCTGACGATTGTCAGGACTTTGGGAAGAGGAGGGCCTTTGACTTTGATTCTCTATCTCTTATCTGGGGAGTTAGTACCAGCAGCCTTTCCTATCTGAAGAACTGTGGGAGGTGAGCTCAGCCTTCATAATAACAGGATCTTTAGTATCAACCATTTCAAATGCTGTGAGAAAGACAGCTATATTAGCTCCAACGGGACCAAATTCGGAGCGGGAGCAGGTTCATATTGTTCCTTTTGAAGCGTTACACCTTCTCATAGCAAGTGAATTTGACCAATAACTTTATGAAAAAAAGCAGCAGAGTAGGGTTTTTGAGAGCATTTGAGCTGGTTTATAAGCCCTCAGAAGGATGGCCTTCAGATGAGACACTGAGACGGGGTATGTGGAATTTAGCATTCTCTTTTTGGGAAAACACAGGTCTCTTGATGCTCAGATGCCTCTAAAAGAGGAGCATTGTGAAATTGGGAAGAAGGTACAAAAAACTCAATCTTTTCTTCTCATCGATTGGGAAAAGGAGTTCGCTTTACTCAGTAAACAGAGCTTTGATGGATTCCCTGGGTCCTTCCAGGAGCTGATCTGCTAAAATGACATTTTTATTACTGTTCATAAACTCCAATCTCCGGCTGCTGCCAAGAGATTAGACATAAGCTGTGGGCAAACTTGCTGGTCCGGTGGCTCAACAGGCAAGGGCAGGAGAGGTTAGAGTTTAGAGCTTGCTGCTGTCAGGGTTGAGAGGGAGAGAAAGATGTAGGTGGTGGTTGGAGCGAGGGCTGGGGGGGACACGGGAGGCTTAGCCAGCAGAGGAGCAGCAGGGGATTGAAGGGAGGCATTTTCTGAGCTGTAGAGTTTCCTTACTAAAAGTCCCTCTATTCCCCATAGCAGAGAGGACAGCCTGGGTGTAGTTAATGTTCCAGGTATGTGGAGGAGCAGTGGTAGTGTTCATATTAGTGGATGATCGTCTTTAGAGCAATGAGCCCTGAGGGAAGGGCATTACAGGAATATAAAGATGTGAAGGGAAATTTGCACGCAATTCTATTATTTTTCCCTTTTGAGAAGGTGAGCTCTGTTCTCAGTGTGATGATGAATCAGGAAATCCATCTGGCTCTCAGATATTTATAAGGGACTAGCTAGTAACTGGTGAAAAAGGGACTACTGGGACTGTGATATCAGAGGAGTCTTCCTATGCCATCCCCATGCTTCTTTTTCCCTCTCTTCATCCCTGTATCTCTATTCCCTCTCTCCGCTTATCTGCTACCATTTGATGTCAATGACTCTTCTTGTGAGATGTGCTACAGGCCCTTTCTGGCAGAAGGGGCATCCTTGCAAGAGGCAAACCTAATGCAACTTAGTGTAGCTTTGTTTCAGTTCCTAATGTTTCTCCACCACCTACCTTCTCCTTTTGGGATTGTACTAGTACTATACAACCTTCACAGATTTTTAACATACCAACTGTTTCTACCAGCTGCTGACCAGAAGGTGTCCCAAAGGACAAGACCAATGTCCTTTTAGCTGGAACAGCTGAATCTTTAAGTATATATATATAAAAATGCAGTAGCAAACAGAATTCACTTTTTTTTTTTCCCACCTCAGCACTGCAGTCTTTCCTTTGTGCCTATACCACCTACCCCAGGAACCTCAAGCACATCTTCCACATCAAATCTCTCCACCTGGGTCATGTGGCCAAGAGCTTCGGCCTGAGAGATGCCCCCCAGAACCTGACTGCTCTTCCAACTGCAGGCTCAAAGAAGAAAACCAAACCAAGACCAAAAAGGTAAGCCAACTTGATGTTCCTGAGCTGAGGAACACCACGTGACAAGCTGTGCTTTGCTCCTCATGGTTGTTGTGCTTGCTCCAGAAATCATAGAATGGTTTGGGGTGGAAGGGACCTTCAAAGATCATGTAGTCCAACCCCCCTGCCGTGGGCAGGTCACGTGTGATTGTTCCTGAGAGGCTAAATCATGTTGAGCCATTGGCTTAGGTTGCATTGCTCTCTGAGCTGTTGTTTCATTCCCCTTTTCCTAATGGCTTTAGAGAGCCTAAAAATTACATTTATTAAACCAACTTAGTTGAACATTTGAGTGGGGAATTCAGTTAAAAAAAACAAACAAACAAAAAAACAACAAACAAAACAAAAACAAGCAGCTCACTTTGTAGTATGACTTCTGATAAAGATGCTCTTTTTTGAAGGAAGCTGCTAAGTGTGGAGATGCACCTACGTAGACTAGCCTGGGTTTTGCTGCAGCTTTTCCATTTTCTGAGCACTTGAAAAACACTATCTTCTATGAGTCTTATAAGCAGAAACAGCCTAATTTTTATTTAGTTATATTTCACTCGAGAGCTACCTTGAAGGATGAAGAAGGGTGTAGGCAGTGTTCCAAAGCAAAGCATGAGACTTCCCATATATTGGAGCGGTTCTCTTTCTTGTGCGGGTCTTGGTTGCTAGAGCTCCAGCAGCAGTCCTGTTGTCATGGCCAAGCACCTCGTACTAGAAGCTGCCATATTTTTTCCATTTACATCCCCACTTCCAGTCGCATGGTCCTACAGAGAACTATGATTCCTGCCTCAGGATCAACTGCAGTAGCAACTCTTTGTCCTCATCCCTGTCGAGGGAAAGGCTCTCACAGATACAGCTGTGCTCATAAGTACTTGCTGTTGGTGTAGGGCATGGGATGACAAAAGCATCAAGGAAATAGCGGAGAAATGAATATTTTCACTTCTCAAATTTGAAGTTGACTGTCCTGCGCGTTATGAGCAAGGCTGTATGAGTGCTGATTTATCTCACAAGATAGTCTGTTCCTTCCTGGCCTTGACAAATACCACTGCATCAGGAGCAAAGTATGTGTCTTACTGTCTTCAGAGGCCTTCTGTGGCCTCCTCTGGCCTTTTTTATCACCTTTTCTACACTAGATAGGCAATCTTTTGTAGGCTTTCTCCTGCAGTTCCACCAGCAGTTTCCTGGCTGTCAGTTTTACTATGGGGCAAATTGTGTCCTCTCAGAATGGTCAGCTGCAGCTTGCACTACTTATTCTTCTCCCTAAGTAGTCATTAGATTAGTACCTGAAGGAAAGGGGAGGACTGCAGTGTACTTTTTAAATTATTAATTATATGATTGACTGTAGTTATATAAATACAAGCCCAAATCAAAAGGCAGATCTGTTAGTAGAAATGATCCTTCTACAAACTTGTGCTCTGCTGCCTGTAGATTTAAGTAGTTGTGGCAAAAGCATTTCTGCAAAATCATGTGGGATCTCTCCCAGGAAGAGTCTGTAGCAAACCTAGAGTTACACTCTATCCCCTTTCCTGTGTGAACAGGGCTGTTCCTGCGTAGTCCTTTCCTGTGTAAGGAATTTGAGACTCCCTGATGCTTCTGGAGGAGCAGAGCCCTGAATCCTCTTCTCTGCTTGAAATGGAGCTGAAGATGCTCAGTATGTCCGATCCTGGCTACTTTGAGTTGGTTCCACAAGATAGATAATCCTCCCTTTTGAGATTACAGTGTAAGGGCTCGCTGTCTTCCCTTGCACAACGGCAGGATATGAACCTCTGGCTTGCCAGTAAAATCACTGCAATTATTCAAAGGAGGAAAATCTTTTTTCTTTTATCAGTATCAGTTGTGACTCTTCCCGTGTAATTGTTGCTGCAAACTCCATTAGCAAACGTTAGCCATGCAATTAAAGCACTAATCCACATAATTGTTCCTGGGCTGGTGACATCTCTTGCACATGTACATATCTTGGTAAAAAAAAATGGAAGAGGAAGGGATTTTAAAATAAAAAATTGGAGACTGCATTGTCCTGTTTTGAGAAGCCACCAGGGACAGGCCGCTGATCTGCCTCCTGCTTCAGCTGACCCTCGCCAGCAGATGGGCAACAGGATGGGAATGCCCCTGTGAGCAGGGGATTTAACGGAGCTTTATTTCAGGAAGAATAGCCTGATTAGCCGATAAAGAGCATGTAAGATGGTATGGGGTGGGCTTTGATGTCTTGCTGGCCCAGCAGGGTATCAAGCTATGACTGACAGTGGTGTGTCACAGGATTACTTGGCCTGCTACAATGCCTCTCTCTGTTCCTATGATGTTGCTACTCTGTTAGAGCTACTTTTTCCCTTGTTAAGAACCTCTTTTAGACGGCGTTCCTCCTCCCCAAGTCTTCATCCTATTATAGTACAGACAAGCTCGAGATACAGTAGGTAGTTTATGCACAGGACGCGTGGGGTTGGGGGATGTGGAGGTGTTAGAACAAATGGTCTGAGAGTGATTTGAAAGCTCATTTGCACATGGATCATATAATTCCAGCTCAGGGAAAGTGGGCAGACTTTGCACAGGTTCGACACGGCTCAAGCTCCAGATTTCAAATCTGGGAGCATCTGGAAAGTTAAGACCCTGCAGAAATAGCCAAAGTTGTGATGTGCAACAATTGTTCTTGCCTGTGAAACTTGTTTCTAATCAACTTTCTCTGTGTGTGCGCTTAAAAAAAAAAAAACACCAAAGAGAGAAGATATATTAGCATTTATAGGATAGTTTAGAGAAAGTGAATATAGCTTCAAATTCAGTCTCCACTAGCTTAAACTCAAGATAGTGCTGTTAACTTGCAGAGAATTGCTTTTGATTTCACACTGACAAAGCAGAAAGCAGAATTTAGGCTGCCATTTAGAAGACAAATGGTTTTTAATTGTAAAATGGAAGGCTTGAAATTATAACAGCATAGTCACAGAACAATCTTTTTAATTATATTTCTCACGTGATACCATGAGTGTTGGTTGTCGTATTACACGTTGTCTCCAAACATCCGATACTTGTTTTTAATCAGTCTGCTCACTAAAGCGTCATCTCTCAGCACCTGCTCAGAGAATAAAGAACAGGCAGTCCAGGTTGAAAGTGGGGTAAAGGCGATCATTAAATGTTTCCTTAAGAGGACAAAGAAAACTTTTCATTTCTTTTGAAGTCTCCTTTTGTGCTTAGCGCCTCCTTAGAGAGCCTGCTTGGGGAAGGCGAGACAGGAAGACAGAGCAGCCAGGTGTGTGATGGTTCAGTGCTGAAATGTGGAAGCAGCCCGCTCCTACTGAATGCACATGTTAAATTTCCATGTTGTTTTTTTTTTAAACCTCTTTGTGCAAACCAGCTGTCCCCTTAGCTGTAGTGGTTCTTGCAAAACCCGATCTGACGATGGCAAAATAATTGCTCATGATTTTTTTGAAAGTTGAAATGCTGTATTTAGGTAAGAGATGCACACACGAACCAGATACTGTATATTAAGTTACAGTACATCAGCTTAGTAAGTGTCTGGGCTCATGCTTTTACTGAAGGGTAGATGCAAGGAAGCTGATCCCACTTCCATTGAGGGATTAACTGTCTTTCGTTGACTGCAGAGAAGCAGCATGCACAGGAAGTAGCTGACATGCCAGATAGACATGTCTTTTGACTCTTTCACAATGCAGATGTCAAAGACCTATTGCGGTTCCACCAAGCATCCCTGTGCTACTCAATCTTTTGCATTTTGGATCAGTGGGGTTTTATGGGATTCTGTGGCGACTGATGGTCTGTTTTCTCCTTTTGAACTCTGGAAGACTGGTGTATGCCCCCAGAGGGTTTCACTGTAATGGGGAGTTGCAACTTAATTTGCCTTGTTTGTGAATTCATGCCATTACAAAGAAATAGATAAATCTTTAAATTTGCTAGATTCCATGGAACTCATTGCTACAAGATGTCTCTGAAGCCAGAAATGCTCAGAAAGATTGAATTTACATGTAAGCATCGAGTATATTCACAGTTGCTACAGCATGTGCAAAAAAATGAGTATAAAAATTAAGGTGAAAATCCCCTCATGCTTCAGAATTTAAGTCCAACCCATAATTAAAATAGCATCAAGAAAAGGTGTCCAGGATGCTTCTGTTTGATGGGATTGATTTACATCATTATTACACTGCTATTGCTCTGAATATGGATCATCATGCCCTTAAGGTTTTGGCTGCAAGATTATTGTGCTAATTCATTCTTCAGCGTTAGTGGTCAGACAGAATTAGACTCCTGCTGGGAAATCTACCTTGTAACTCTGTGTATCCTCCTCTGCATGGCTAGGGCAGCAGTCTCCTTTGGGTGAAAGCTGGTAGCCTTTCGCCTTCTCCCCTACCTTGTATCCTCAATTCCACTTTTGAATATCATGGCATTGACAATTTTGGAAAGACTAATGCTTCTATTGACAGGGCTTGCGAATCAACACCCTGCAGCTGGGTCTCCCTGCACAGGAATGTCTTATCATTAGAAGCAGTTTGCCTGCCAGTTTTTGCATGCCATTTACAGCTTTCCTAATATCACTTAATTAGTCAAAATGCAAGTTTGGAATTCTGCCCACTAGGATTTTCACTTGGTTTGGGCAGTCTGCGCTAGAAAGCCAGACTGGAGCTCAGGTAAGAGCATGTATTTATGGACTGGAGTACAAATGGATCCAAAAATGAGAGTAAGAGACCTGGCTGCTGTGAAAGGAAACATCACCATCACGCTTCACGAAGGCAGTTCAAGGACTCAGATGAGTCCTGCTTACCACATCATGATGTTATAAAAAAGTCCTGTTATGAAATTAAAGTTTTATAATTGTAAAATCCATCTGATTGTTATCTGCATACAGCAATGCCCTTTATTACTATCCTGTTCCACCACAGCAACAGCACAGAGCCTTTGCTCCATCTCTGAGCAAGCTAATAGGGCTTGCATATGGAGCTGGAAAACCTCTGTGCTGTTTGGTACGCACCAAAAAATGATCAGCTCTCTCTAATTGAAATATATTCTGTCCTTTAGGCTGGGAAAGAGCCTGACAGAAGCAAGAATCCTGGGAGGTTCCCGGCCTCCCAGTGGTGCTTTCATCCTTTCTCCATAGGGTGAAGACCAAGGAATGATAGTGAAAGTGAAGCTGTGGGGTTTTGTCTCTTTCTGTGTAGCTGAAATACAGTTGACTTCAGTAGGGGTAAGGTGGGGTTTTCTGTTTAGCATGTCTCGGCATGAAGACTGCTCTGCTCTGACTGTTCTGGAACAGCGCTCGATGCTCAGTCTGACTGGGTAATAATTTTCCTTGATCTTCTCAAGCTAGCGTTTGCATCAGCTGATAACAGAGTACCTAGGCCATCTGTTGACTTGTCGAGAGCAGCGTAGGATTGCTGATGAATTTCTTGCCCCCACTCTGCAAAAAACAACAACAGAAAAACCAACCCAAACAGGGTTGCGTTGGCTGCAGATGGTTCATCCAACACTGTAAGTAGAAAAAGCAGGTGTTGCAGCAGCCTTGGCCCAGAGGTAACCCAGCTCTGTTGCTGGCACAATTTCAAAGAGCTGTTGGAGATGCTGTCAGGCAGATTGATAGTGCGATCCACGTTGAAATGTTTTCTGATAAATGAGACAGCCTACTCCTGTCTCCTCCAAAGACACACCATGAGTTCTGGGACTGTGCGTCAGAACTTTATACTCCTTCTTCCTCAGCTGGAGCAATTTGGGAGCCTTTGGTTGCTGCAGATGCTGCGAGTTGGTTAAAGGTCGCTACACTTGCTGCACTGCATTGCACCAGCATTTCACACAGCTCAAGACAAAGGGACAGACAGCAATGCCAACCAAGTTGAAGGAGACATCTCTAAGAACAAGCTTGCTCACCATTTAGGTAAAAAGACTAGCAGAGGCATCTTCTGGGCCATCAAATGATATCCAAGAAACCATGCATGTATATGTGCCACTACTCTGGCATGTAGGAGTTTTTGGCTTGGGGGTCAGCTTGTGATTCTGTTCTGTAATGAAGCAGATGTGTCAATGAAACATACATATTAGAATTTTGAAATGAAAATGAAAAATGGTGTCAGATACTCATTCCTTTTCTTACTGTTGCCACTTGGTCCTTCCACACCTAATGTTTGAGAGTCTCCACATCCAGGATCATGGTTTGCATATTGTAACAAATTCAGTCTGACAAAATGAGCTGGTGAAACTTGGTCATTCTTATGATCTTACCAGCAATGCTTGGGAGATGAATGGGATGTTATATAGAAACATAACAGTTTGTGTACACTTTTCTTCCTCTTCTGTTTGTGCCTTGGAGCTGTCCACAGCTTTGAACATCCTCAAAGCTTAGTTCAGTACACTTGTCTTGGGGTTTTTTTTGCCATAGTATAGTCTCTGTTACTCTACCATCTTGTTGTTGGTGATTGTGGAGTTCGGTAGATGGTGTCTTCAGAGCTCCAAAGCCATCAATCACCCAAGGTGTGTGGAAGTCACAAACTGAGTGTGTTGAAGGTGTGTTGCATGTAAGCTAGGTGGGACTTCCATGGTGAGTTAGTATTGTGTGGCAGAGCAGAAGACAGAGCTGGAAACAACAGAGAGAATTTCAGGCTAATCACCTATGCTGCATTCACCTGTTTGGGTTTTGGGGTTTTTTCCATGGTGTGAAAAAATATTTGCCTTGAATCTTTTCTGATAGTCTTGAGCAAAGCGAAGAGTTGAGAGTCAAGGGGACAGAAAAGGAGACCGGTCCAAATCATTCAGATTTCCTCTGAGGTGGAGGGTTGGGCAGCACCCCTGCGGACCATTGCAGCTCCTGAGTGGAATGGGGAAGGGGAGCAGCATACTGGGAGCGGCTCTGCAGACAGAGGTAGAAGGAAATTGAAGCAGAGGAAAGAAGGATTTTATTCTCTTTCCTTCGCTGGACACTTTCTCTCTTTTTTTTTCCAGATGCTCCTATCCTGCCTTTTCATCATTCAGTGATGTGTTTAACGAGTTTCTCATGTTTAAAGAGTGAATAAAATCATTTCAGTCTTCTGGAGGAGGGCAAAGGGGTTTTTGTCTTTAAAAGTTTGTCTCTGGCCTGGTCTTATCTGGCCTTTCAGGATGCAACAAAGTCATCTGGGGACAGTTCCTCTGTTTCCTTTATTGTCTCTCTGCTGAGGCTCTTGGTACCAGTTTTTGTGAGGTTGCAACTTAATTACAGATGTGCGCAGGCAGCTGTAAACCTGGGTCTTTTATTCCTTCCTCTCTCTCCATGAGCAGGAAGGGAGCTTTCTCAGACCGTGCCAAGCAATTACTAGGCTCTCTGCCTTCCCTTCCTCACTGTGCAAAGCACCTTTCTCTCCCCTTGATAATGAGGTGATTAGATAGATCTTGGGGTGATATGGTTTTTGCCTGGAACATAAAGCCCAAAGCAGTGGTTGGGTCTAGGGGTCTAGTGGTTAAGCCTTGCAAATGAAGGGATGATGTGTCCCCCACTTGAAGTTAGAAGGTGGTGCTAACTCATCTCTGCTGGCTCCTCTGACTACTTACCAATTCCCATCTGTCTTTTATGGGAGTCCTGGTACCCCATATCTAGCGTAAAAGAGTAGTAGTCCAGTGGTGCTTCTGCCTGGCATCCAATATGTCACAGCACTCAACACCCAGTGTGCTGGACAGTAACACAGAGAAGTCAAATAGCTTGTGTTCAGGGACAGGTTCTTCCTAACTCGTGTGTTGGGGCTGTTTCATTTTCTGAGTTATGACTTCTCTATTCCTGTCTCATTTTCCCCCAGCTAATAAAAGCGGCTATTTTCTCATCCATTTGAACATTCCTTTCTCCTTTAAGCCCTGCTGAAATCTTGGCACTGTAGCACATTGGGATGGGTCGGTCATTAGTGAATCTTTTTTCCCCTGCAAGTTTCCCTTAGCTGCACTGTTTTGTAGTTCCCCACCTAAAGACTGACTGTTGTGTTTGGAGGGAGGGATTTAAAGGGCTGGGGATTTCTCTGCCCATTATCAACATGATGTATTTTCATTAGGGATCAATATAGCATGATATCTAGACATGAGATCACAGACAGAGATGCTGACAATCCATGTGTTTATCCAGTGATGGGAACATGGGTTCTGTCTGTGTTGCAAACGCATCTTACATGAACAGCCTTTCTGTGAAGCTTTTTGCCACAGTATCCAGTATCACATCACGCCAGCCTTCGGCAAAAGGGAAAATGCAGTCATCCCGGGTTATGAGGTGGGAGAATGGACATGAAGGCCAAAGAGATTAAATACCTTGCCCAAGGATGCTCAGAGGGTGAGTATCAAGGTCTCGCTCTGCTCTCCTGGGCTTTGTCTCATAACCACAGGGCACCTTTCCTCACCGATGTTATCTTGACTGCTCTGGCAGGGCCCCAGAGACTTTCACCAGTTGAGCAGCGAGGGGAATTTACAGATTTACAACAGGAATCAGAATCCGGCCAGGGATCCTGACCTGGTGCACTTTTCCTGGTGTGCTGTTGCTGTTGCCTGTGGCTTTTCCATCTCGTGGTTAAACAGGGCCTTGACAGCTGCTTTTCTTCTCTCAGTGATCAGCATAGGTTCCACAGCACAGCTCCATTGATTTTTGTGGCCCTGGTTAGAGGGAGAAACCTCCCTTTTCCCTGCATCCTTGCTTTTCTGTGTACAGCTGATCACCACAGCAGGGTGTATTGATTTACTAATTGGGCAATGATTTCACCTGATTGATAATAAAGTGTTGGACAACCTCCCTGCTGAGCTGAAACTCAGCCCGGCAGCTACTGGTGGATTACTTGTCCTTTTGCAGCAGATAGTTCCCTGTTGTTAAGTAAACTGATCTGTTGCTTGGTAACCCTCGAATTACTGTAGTAAATGCTTGGAGACACAATGAAAGTGTCAAACAGAAACTTTATCAAGTGATGGAGGGGACTGAGCAGAGAATACAGCTGTACTACAAAATTTTTGCAGCTGAGCTGGCTGAGGGCACGCCTTGGCCTGGCGCTGTGTGTGCACCCACAAGCATCCCTCCGTGCTGCTGTGGCTTGTGCACTCAGGAAGGCTGTGGAGGTACTGCAGGTACGGCTTTACCAACAGCACGTTGGCTTCATTAGCTGTACGGTCGCTTTTGAGTTGATTCTGTCTTTTTGCCTTAGTTTCTGTGGGTTCAAACTGAGTGGTGGCAGTGCGTCTTATTTTGCCGGTATGTCCAGTTTCTAGCCCTTCTGCCAACGCAGAGCTTGAATGTTTAATTAGTGTGAGAATGGAGACTACACCGAGGGTAACAGAGTCTTCTCACCTGTGTCTTCCAGGCTTTCCCTTCTAGGGAAAACCATCTTTCAGTGGTCATCATCACTCCATCCTTCTTATCATTCTGATCCATCCTTCCAAACCCACTCCAGCCATGAAACCCACACAGGGATGGAAAACAAGCTGTGGAAAAGGGGACAAGCAAATACCCCAGACAGCCAAGAGTTTGCTGCCTTTCCCTTCTTTGTGTGTTTGGCCTAATGAATGGATTGATCTGTTGCTGCGGCCAAAAATGCTTCCTTCTCCTGTGATCCCAACACAGTTCTGGACACCTGAAGGAACTAGGAGAGGCAGTGCTACAGGGCCCTTTAGGACTGCTGAGGTCCATGTATTGTCATAAATGCACGCTGGCATGGATGTGGGGCTTCTGTTCAATTCCCTTGTTATATTTAGAGGGACAGATAGATTTCTGTTCCCTTCTCTGGAAAATTTTGAGATCTGCTACTGGTCTTTATAATAGAGAGGAGAGTGGGATGTGCAGACATTGATAGCTGTGGATACCCTGTTGTGCCCAGGACCATGGGAACATGGTAGGGAACGACAGGTCCTGCACTGAAGAGATTGCAGTTTAAACAGATAAGCGAGGGTGATAGCAGCAATGAGGATGAGATTTGCCCAAGGTCATAGAGCAGGACAGTGGCAGAACTTGTGGTGGAAAAATGCTGAGTGGGTTTTTATATTTATAGCTGGCAGTTTAGGGCTACGGGGAGATCCGTGTTGAGTGGCTGGGCAGAATGCAACTACCTTTGCAAAAGCCGGTCTCTGGAGAGGGAGGCTGTAAGGTGCATGTGATGTCTGCAGGACACTGCAAGAAAAGTCTGTTGGGTTTAACCTCCTGACATTTTTTTTTCTTGTTTGTTTGGGTTTTTTGTCTTTTCAAGCTCTGGATTTAAGCTCTGTTTATAAAATGTTTTCATTGTTCAATGTCTTAAGGCTGTTAGGTTTTTTATTAGTATTATAATTTTCAAACTGCTGTGTCACCTAATTCATCAGCCTTCAGCACACAACCTTCCCTCCTTCTCCCCGCCACCCCTGCAAGAGCATTTGTACAGAACAAAGGCTTGCTTTTAGAAACGGCATGATATTTTGCCACCTTTGTGAAAACCTGTCACAACAATATCTAATTTTGCATGAGACGGAATTTCAAATCAAGCCTCAAGAAAAGGAAGCTGTTCTTCTGCTAATGTGCAAATGTCACTTTCCAGAGCCGTAAAATAAGTAACCCACCTAGCAGCATTTCAGAGAGAAGGAAATCTAATTCCTCTTCTGTTCCCTCTGCCCAGGTCTGACCTTCTCAAGAAGACCCACGGCAAACATCGCCTTGTTGAGATCTTGCGATCTGAATATTCCAGCGGGATGGACACTGGTGTATCCAAGGTCAAGAAGAAGAAAAAACAGAGAAAACCTGGCAACCAGCAGATTCCAACATAAGCCAGGACCTTCCAGTCATTGGCTGCAAAACCTGCTTGAGTGCCTCAGCCAGGGGTCAGGGTGACCTGCCAAATCAACTGGGGAGTGTTTCAATTTATCAGGCAAATATGGGAGGGATCTTGGGGATGTTGGCCTCCTCCCCCTCATTCAATAGGTCCAAATGGAATCGAATCCAGGTGTGTCCTGTTGCACTGCTGCAATTAAATGTGGCTTCCTGAAGATGCACTGCGTTTCTAGGGTGGGTTTTGCAAGAAAAAATAAAAAAGGTTAAATATGGTTTTTGGAGAAATGTGATGTCTGTATAACATGAAAGTGAGACAAGTGTACTCAGACAGGAGATGCTTCCCTGTTTAAAAGACTTGTAGAAACCCTCCACAATCTGTTTGCTGGCTTATTTTTAACCAGATAAACAGTAGTGGCAGAGGAGGTGTTCCAGGAGCACGTTTAAGAGGAGAGGAGAGGCTGCCCTTTCCCCTATCGTTATTCAGGGCGGCACTTCTGCTCCTGTCTCAGGTAATATAGCCACATTGCTGCCACCTTCTCTCCTCTCCTTTGTGTGCTGGGGCAAGGTCTGTCCCTGGACACTGATCGTTAGTCAGATATTGCCACCTGGAAGGAATCTCCCCGATTTCAGTGCAAGTGGTAGGATTGTGGAGAGCTCTTCAGTGTAATGACACACAGTCCCTTTGGGGCAGAGCTCATGGGCACAAAACTTCATGTCAAAACTCCTGAGTTTGGGAACAAACGTCACTGTGGGAAGGAGCCAGTGTGGAATCCAGCAATCTCCAAACTTCTTGCCTGCAGCGTATTGTCATACCTAATTATATAATGCAGAGTATGTATGAAATGTCTCACCTCTCTGAACGTTAAAGGCTTTGCAGGCTCTTGTTAACACTTGCCAGTAGTAACCTGACTTTTGGGGTTCTCTCTGCTTTGGCTAGGCCCTTTTTGAGTACTTCCCAAGCTAATGGATTTCGCTTCTTGCTTTTCCCATTTGCCTTTTTTCTTGTTCTTGCTTATCAGAGAATTAGGACTGCTGAGAAAAGGGATGCAGTATGGCCCCATATGTGCCGAGGCAGGTGCTCGTTCACCATTGCCCAGCATGTGAAATGGAATCCGAGCTCTAGTGAAGTCCACGATGAAACTCCCCTTTCAGTTGGCAAGGCCTGGGGGCTGCGTGGGGGAGAGCGGGTGCTCCCCAAGGCCTGCGGGAGACTTGACAAACTCCCGCAGGACCTACAGGTGAGCACCCACCTCCCTCTCCCTGTCTCCTTTGCTGTGCTTCATCCAGCACCTCCTATAACACAAGCGCCAAGCAGTACACATTCGAAAACAGTGCAAAACCCTACCAAAACACAACATTCTGCTGCCTGCATGTGTCTTCCTCGAGGAAAGAGGTGAGGAAGAGCAGCCCACCCGTGACCCAAGCCAGGCATGTTGTTTAGCGCAGGACCAGAAAGTGCTCAAATCCAGTGGCAATTTCAGGTGCTGGAAGGAGAAAGTACTGCAAAGGCAGTATAACCAAATGAAAACGATACCCACTTTGTGAATACAGAATTGAGGGCACCTACTTTGGGCTGTAGTGAGTCATACTAAGGACTGTAGGAGGGAAGCAATCAGCCCAAAAGTATTTAATTTCTGAAGTGAACGTAACTTTTGAGAACCAAAAATTACTTTTTTTTTTAACTCCCAGGCAATTACCAAACATGCTGATTTTACTGCAATACTTAGGAGAGATGTTAAAAAGGCTGCAGTATAAAATTAATCACGTTTTTGCAGAGAGAATGAAGTTATTAGCATTTATTAGATTAAGATAAAATAACAACAAAGCCTGCCTGATTTTGTTAGGAGTATTGTTTGGAAGAGCAATCAGGTTTAAGGCAAATGTCAACTTAAAGAGAAAAGAAACCCCTGAGGATGAAGATGACTCAGAGAGTGATGCAGAGAGTATAAGTTCGGGAAAAACTGATCTTGTGCATGAGGGGAAAATACATGACCTTCTCCTGGCTGACTGTCACATATGAATTAATATGGACTATTGGCAAATTCATAATAATAGGAATAAAGGCCAACAGCACATCAGTGAGGGACGTCAGGAAATCTCATTGCCGTCTGTATTAACCGGGCATGTAGCGTTATAAACAGTTATGATGGATAATGAGATTTAAAAAAGAAAAATAGAATGCCTTTTTCTTTCAGCTTCACCGTCTTTTGGCAGATGATAGCTCTGGATTACTTGCGTAATTAGGGAAAGGAAGAGAAGATTGTTAAACAAGAAAGAGAAATTGTTAAATGCACACACACCTGAAGCTAAGCCAAGTTTGCTTTTAATAAACTTGAAGGCTGATGTGCAAAATGTTTTTTGCAGGAACCAAATTCTGCCCTTATTTACGTTTCAGCAGCTCTAGATCAGCTGTGAGCTGGTTTTATCCTTGTGCATCACTCAATTCAGGAAGAACCTGGTAGGTTTGGAGATAATTCGTACTCAACTCAAAGCATCTCTTCATCGAGGCGGGGCAGGGTGTGGTACTTGCTGTGGAGCAGGGGTGGCCGAGCTGCAGAGCTCCATCAGCTGCAGCAGGAACGGGGCGCTCTGGGTGCAGAGGCTCCCAGGTTGCTTGAGCACCCGAATGCTTGAGGAGCTGCTGGGGGTCGCGGTGGGTGGATGTCACCCTGAACTGCTCCTGAATTTGCCCTCTCTTGCTCTGAGGTAGGTAGCGTGTCTTGCAAGGGTCTTGGCTGGGTGGGAGCTGCCTACGCAGCTTGTAAGGGCGGGGAGATCGGCTCTTGGCAGCGTTTGGTGAAACTGCAGCTTTTTTTGACTGCACCGACATTGGCTTCGGTCGGGTGTGCTTTCTTACCTTACTTGTGGTGAATGGTAGGGGCCTTGCTGCCCTGCAGCTTGAATTTTCTGTGTTTGGTCTGGAAATAACAGCACTATGGAGCTTTTCTATAAAGCTGCCTGTGAGTCAGACCTGGACTCAGTTTGGGTTTGCTTTCCTTGCTGCTCCTCTGCTCCCTGCTCTCAGCCTGGAGTCCTGCCTCTCCCAGGAGATGCTCTTGTGCCTTTTCTCTGCTGTCTTCCAGCTCTGTGTCCTTCGCCAGTAATAGGAACCCACATCCACCTCTCCTCTGCAGCTGGAACAAAGTTTACGTTTTGAGGCTTTGGGATAGGAAAAAGCAAGGAGGTCACCTTGGTACAAGGGTCGCAGTTGAACACCCGCTTTCAGTATCTAGGGCAAACACGAGACACCTTGGCACTGGTAGCTGACCACTGAGAAGCACCCGTAACTACGCAGGGTAGAAAGCAACAGAACTTCCCTGTTCACAACAATTTATTTTCTCCACAAGCCTGGGGAGAGGACAGGAAAAGCACCGATTGTTCTGGGCTTTCTATTCTGGCATAATTTTGTTTGGTGTTCAGATGAAACCATAATGTATCTCAGCTAGAAACAGTTCTGCTGGTTTCATTGAATTTCTGTGTGTTGGCATGTTCAGAGGAGCAGCTTTTGTTCTTTGCCTGTTCCCAGGGTGCTGGTCCTGGTTAAAGCTGTGTCAGGAGGGGAGGAAGATGGCCCTCAAGCTGCGTAAAAGCCCAGAAGGCACTTGAGCGCCAGGGTTGTGTTTGGTCCTGGCAAACCCACTGCACTAACTGGTTTGCATCTTGGATCCAGAGCCTGGAGCTGACAGAAACCAACCACCAGCAGCCTGTCTGTTGGAGCCTCTGGACCCCGGGAGAAATCGGTGGAGCAGAACTGGTGCAATACTCCAAAGGTTTCCTTAAGGGGACCGGTGCTCCTTCTCAACTGTGCTATTTTTAGTGCTTCATCTAATTCAACCCAGCACAGCCTGTCCCACCCCTGAGGACTTGCTGGGATCATGCCCACCTGGCACCGGCCTCTGGAAATAAGTAGAGTTTCGAGCCTGGTCTGGGGCTGCTGTGGGTGCAGGACCAGTGCTGGTGGGTTCTACTGTTGGACAGTGCGGTCCCCTCTCAGTCCCCGCACACAAGCTGGAGGTGAGGCTGGTCCTTCAGCAGATTTTGAGGCTGCTGAGATCCTTCCTCACAAGATGCTGTTCACGTGGCAAGTGCAGTGCTCTCTGACGAGAGCCTTCAGCGTGTGGTGTCTTCCCTAAACTGATTTATTTTGAAGCTTGCCTTGCTTGAGATCTCCCTGGAGGAGATGACTCCACTTCCCCTCTGCTCTCTTTCCTTCCCAGTCAGACTCTGCACGGCCATTCCCCTTCCTGGAGCAGAGGTTTCCTCAGGGCTCTGCCCTGCTCTCTCCTACTGTCCTTGTAACGCAAACTGGTCCCTGTCACTGTGTTACGGCGCTGGCTCAGACCCTCTGTTACAGAGGAGTTTCCAGCTTCTTCCAGATGTGAAATGGCAAATTTAAATATTGCAATTACAAATGTGTAACGAAGCCTTGTACTTCATTAATGTAAGAGGAGGAATCTGCTATGGCTACAAGGACAATTAAATATTAGAGAATGTCTTTGATTTTTTTTTTTAAATGGGAGGAAGGTTGCTGTATGCTCCTTGCCTTTGCGCTCACAAAATGAAAAGCACACCCACTGCAAGTTGTCCTTTGATAGATTTTTAATATGATTTTAAAGAGTTTTGTTTGGCCTCATTCTTATTCAATGAGATTAATTTAAAGCACTTATCCCCTGGGTTTAAGTCAATCCATGTAGGATTTGGGACCGGGGTTTGTTGCCTGGGGAGGGGGGTTGTTTGCAGGCCTCTCTGAAAGACTCCTTTCCCACTTCATTAACCCCGAGCTGGGAGCGACCCCCCTTCCTCCTCCTCCTCCTCCTCCTC
>NW_009196289.1:0-60115 GCF_000690835.1 Fulmarus glacialis | reverse complement strand
GGCGGGGGAGGGTCGGGTGTCGCCATCGCCCCCCGGGCTGCGGGCCAGGCCGAGCTGGAAGCACCCAGGGAGCTGCGAGCCGCAGAGGGCAAAGCGCGGGCATGCGTAGTTAACATAACTGTTACAAATTTTTTTCAGTTACCGTTTTAATTCCTAAACGAATTGGTGCTACCAGACATTTTAAAAAATAACACACTCTAGGGTTGTAGAACTTGATTAACGTAATATTTTATACAACATAATTTTGGGGTACTTACGGTTCATGTGAATAAACATTTGTGCTTCAAAAAAGAAGTCAAACTTCTTTTTGTGGTTAAAAATAACGTTGGGGTAAATGTAATGCTATGGAATGTATTCCATGGTTACTGCGTTTAGCATTAAATGCGAAAAAACTGAAGGAGTGTAGTCTAATGAATGCAGTACATAGTTGGAGGGTAAGAAGACTTCATTGCTAATCATAGTTTTTCTGGTACAGTGTGACTGGGCCTTAAGCAAGTAGCTTTCCTTCTTTGTGGTTCTGTAAAGCTAAATTGATGTGGTGTGCTGTGGGGCAGCTTGAGAATTAGTAGAAATATCTGTAAATAATTTTAATAACTTAAAGCTCTGTTTAAATACTAAATGCTGTGTGCTTAATACAGGTGTATATATAATTTTGTTAGCCAATAGAAAAACAATGAGTATGCAGTTTAATTCTTTCAGCTGAGTTCAGTTGCACCTATTTTGTATTTACTGATGAGTTGTTCTTGAAAACCTACCTCCTGGCTTCTCTTTCCAGGAGAATGCACTTAAAGTTTCAGGGAGTTATTTCGTGTCAGCAGCAATGCATTTCTGTAGCTAATGACATAGACTTAAACAGTGTTTTCCTCGGACTACCTCACCTGTGCTGCAGGTCATGAGGAATATTCCTGTACTAAACAGGAATAGTCAAAGCCATGTCCCATATGCATAATTAAATTTAACATAAATAATGCAGGTTCAGTGATCTAGCAGTAGTGGAATTCATAAGACCACGATGGTTTTTGTCTGTCTCACCCTAAACGTTATTTAAAGCATGCATTTTTTTTCTCTTTAGTAGGTGGGAAGAATGAAAGGAAGGGGGAGTGAAAGGATGTTGAACCTTTTTGTTTGGCTGTATGATGGAAGGAAACAGGACAGAGAACCTCTGCAATAGATCATTCGGATGGCTTCAGCGACAAGAGAATGATGCTAAACCATGGCTCTGGAAACTTTCTAATTGCTTTTCTGCTGCTGAAAAGTCTTTGCCTTGCACTGCAAAAACGGTAATTCATTGCTTTACTAAGAGCGTAGTTGATATCCCGGTACAGAGCAGTATGACTAACTGCAGTGTTATTGCTGGCTAAAGGGGGCAAATGGGGAGGGGAGAAAGATGACACAGCAGTTACCGTGGTACGTACAAAATCTACCTGGGAATGTAAGGGCTTTAGTTGTGTTCACAGCTCTCTTGCCAATGTTGGTGAAAGCAGGTAAGTTGCTTTGCTTGACAGGCTTTACTCTCTACAGCTCTCTTTGGAATAATACAACTGACTGCTTAAAAAGTGTATGAGGCAGCTTCCTGAAAGCTCCATGAAGTTATTGCTGAAGAGTGGAGTAAGGAAGTAGTCTTCATGCTTCCAGATTTTTATCAATTTAGTTTGGAGGCAAATTTAGAATTTTCTGAATTATTACTATATCGTAGTTACAGCCAGTGTGGATACTGTTCTTCATGAATGTCTAATTTTTCCTTGTTTCTATTTCTTTAAATGTTCCTGTTCTGTAACTGTATATGATTTTATACATTTGAGATGCAAAGTGCTAAGGAATAGAAGGAATAGTACAACACAATGACTTACTTGAGCGAGCAAGCAAGCTCCAGCTGTTAAATAACACTCATTCATGCATGTTCAATCTGACTTTCAGTGAAAGACATGGGGGAAACAGATAAGCACGTATCCTGTTGTGTTGCTATTCTCATGCGTTGGGGGTTAGTAAGGGAGCTGCCATAAATTCTGGAATTTAACATATGAACCAGTTCCAGACAGATTTGTGGCAGAGTGTACTTTCAATTCATAAGATGTGGCATCAGGTAGAGAGGAATGGTTTTGAACTTGGATAATCAAATATTCATTACCGTGTAGTAGGAAATGCATTAAATTCCATTTGGAAAGTAAAAGTTGTTTCAAAGTACTGGCCTAAAGCTCTGGAACAGTGAGTTGTGTGCAGGTTAGCTCTACTGGCCTTGACTCTTCTGGTGCTTCTCATAACCTTGCTTAGTTTTCACTGCTGCCATTTTTAAAAAAAAAAAGTATTTTTGTCTATGCCTTTATGTCTGTACATCTTGTTATCTTAAATCAGAGTAGGCAAAAAGCACTTACATAGTTGTGAAAATTTACCCTTCTCTGTTCTCTGTTAGTTTACCTGCTTGATACAACTTCTAATTTTTTAAAGTCTTAGTCTTTTAATGCATTAATTCTAAAACTTTAATACAATTTTAAAGTCATTGTTCCAAGTAAAAGATGATTACTTATGTACCTCCAAACTGGGGTTTTTTCCTTTACATCGCATCCATCTATATTTGCACTTAAAAGAAATGAATCTCTTCTTGCTTTACAATTGCAGAGTCTCTCTCAGCCTTAGCCTAAGAGTTTTCTGCTTTTCAAATTCTGTTCTACAGACCCATTGCTATTTGGTTTATAGCTTTTTGGCTTTGTTGCTTCCGAAATCCACTGGTACCAATATACCTCAGGCTGGCACACATAACTGGCATGTTTCTTTTAATATTTTACATGTTCAGACAGTGAGGTAATAGTAATCATAAAGATAACACCTTTCAAAATTTCTGTTGTCGTCAAAATTGTAACAGTCTAAAAATGTGCTTGTTTATACTATAAAATTGTTGGTTTATTTATATATCTGAATATAACTGAGCTCTCACTTTCCAGAAAGATTACATGGAGAACAAGAAAGCTGCTGTAGAATTGAAGGATGCTTCATCTCCTCATAATGCTGGCTCTAAATTGTTTCCAGCAGTACCGCTTCCTGATGTTCATCCTCTTCAGCAACAGCAAATACAGCTTTCACCTGGCCCCAAAGTAAGCTGCTGTGCTCATGGCTCTGACTCTTCTTGTACTCCACAAATGCATTGTGGTGGTGGTGGTGGTAACTTGATTCACCCTGGCACAATATTAGACTCAAAAAGCACTGGGACGATTACTTGTCAAGTAGGGTCGGGATTTGCTTATCAGTCTGCATCTTCACTGAAGAACCCTCCAGCTAGAAGCAATTTGGCGGGCATTGCGAGTGAGTTCCCTGGTGTGTGCGTAGAAAACAGTGTATCTTCCTGTCAACATCTGCCCTGTTGTGGAAAACTCCATTTCCAGTCCTGTCATGGTAATGTGCACAAACTGCATCAGTTTCCAGCCCTTCAAAGCTGCACATCTTCTGGCTATTTTCCTTGTTCTGAATTCACAAGTGGGGCTACAGGCCACTTGGATGAGCATATTGCACAGTCGGAGCTAACATCACGTGTGTGCGCCAACCCTTTGCACCTAAACATGGCACCTTCAGTTTGTTTAAAGGGCTCTCACTACTGCAATGACTGCTTGAGCAAGGTTTGTACACATCGCATTTCTCATTCATTAAGCACGGCATATGGTTAATGTTGAAATAATGTTACTTGAGCAAAACGCTAGCTTCCACGGGTTGTAGCTTGCATCCTCCTAGTTGGTGATGCACAGTCCAGATGTACCAGATACCCTTTTTGAAGATGATCTCTTTTCTGAGGTAACATTCAGTTCGAGAAGAGAAAAGAGGCTATCACAATGTTTAGCTTACAGGGGATCTGTAATGTACTCAAGCAGAATTTTTACTAGATTTGAAAGACTGTTTTATCTTCTTGACAGCTTCAATTAAAATGTTCCATAGTAGTGACTCTGAGGAAAAGGCTAACAACAGTTAACATGCACCCTTGGGCAGCTGATCAATAAAAATCCATTTGTAAGTCAGGTGAAATGTCTGATGCTATAAGGATATTCAAGTGTTGTTTTGGTTTGATAGGTCTTAGTTCAGTCTTCCCAAATTTGTAATTTATACTTCAATACCAATTTGGTACACTTTAGAACTGATTAAAACTGTGGTTGGATTTTTAATAGGAATTTCAAGTGAAATAATATACCCAACTTTGTAAGATGTGTTACTTAAACTCCCGAATTTGAGTTTCCAATATGCAAGTGAAATGTCTTCATTTCAATAAACTAAATGGTGAACTCAGTATTGGAATTATGACCACTATTTTTATGGGGAGGGAGGTGATTCAACCTTCTACTCTTAATTGTGCTGATTTCACATGCTAGGTCTCTTTTTTTTTTTAGAATACATATTAGTACTTCTTAAAGATGGCATGTCTTGATGTGCAGATTTTAATAGAATCTTTCCTTGCATTTAGAAATCTAGAGCTAAGTATGCTAGGAAAGACTCTAGGACAGAAGCTTCCTTCATGCAGTGATACTGTTGTTAATTAACTTGTAGAGTACATCTGAACTTGCATTTGTTGCAGAAGAGAAACTGAGTGTTTCTAGCATGGAATAGTATTTGTTAATATTGTATACTAAATGAACATGTATTTTGAAACATTGTCCCAACAGCCAACTAGAAACAGCCTAGCTGATGCTGCTAAAATCTGGCCAAATATTCCTCCTCCAAGTACACAGACTGCACCTGTTCCTATCCCAATATGTAATGGCTGTGGAACCAAAGGAACAGGAAACGAGAAGAGTTTGCTACTGGCGAGCAGCCTTGGCAAATCGCCGCAGAAATATGGTAAACCACATTTGTTTGAAACTTGCACTTAGTGGATGTCCTCCTTAAATTCTGTTGCACCAGAAGAGTTCTCTTAAATTGCACTGTTCTCTGGAAACTTCTATAAAGTCATAGAAGACTAAACGGTTAAAAAAACCCAACTTGTTTCTGTTTTGCAAAATCATAACTTGGTTTTACCTATTTTGACTACGTAGTTGACTTACTGTATTGTTTGCATAGAGTTTTGATTTTTTACTTTTATGTTTTTTACCATTTTAAGAAGAAATTCTAAGGACTTGGAAGCTATTTCGTTCTGGTGGTATATAAAGAAATTATCTTCAGCCATACTTTGAAAAGCATTTTCTTAGTCTGTAGTGTCTGTTGTCGCTTCATATGAAGTAAAGGTGTAATGTTTATAGTTACAGTATAGCTTTTTTCGGTTTTCTTGAGAGGAAGATATTGTGTGAAATAATTACATGATCTTTCTACAGTGTTAGTACTGGTTCAATTACAAAATCATAGTTAGTATGAAAGTTATAAACTTAAAAAGTCATGGAAGAATAACAAATTGAATAGTTTTACTATTATTTTAAGAGTAGACCCATTTTTAGGTTTTTACAAAATGCAATTCCAGTGAATCTTCTAGAATAACAACTAGTCAACATATACCCAAACAAATGACATTTGTCTGCTGTGCTTAATTTTATATTCTCAGCTACCTTTAATTCTTAGCTTGTTTTTGACCTGTGAGGATTCTGTGTCATTCCTTATGTTTCTTTTCCAGTTGTTTGTGGGGATGGAGTGGGTGTATAATGTTACTTCAAAATTAAATGGATATTCAGAGTGCTAAAACACCAGAAACTTTATTTGCACTTCTTAGCCTGTAATAGCAAGAACTCTTAACCTCGCCCTTCTGCACTGTAGGATACCTTTGTGTTTGTTCCATACTGCCTTAATTTTCTATAATCACTGTCACTATACTGGTAATCTCTTCCAGTTTTGTTTAGATTCTTTACCTAATGCACACTGTAAATTTGAACAGCTTTCATGTTTCACTTCCGTTACTGATACAGCACCCGCTGGGTTTAGTGTGACACAACTTCAGACAATTTTTGTGGCACGTGCCACCTCAGCATGTGATAGCTTTTTTCTAAATACATTACTTGGTTGTTTGAGAGTTTAAAAGTAAAGCTGAAGTTGTCTTGCATCTTCATCTTACCAGTGACTAAATTTCTATTTAAGACTGATTTGAGGTATAAAGTTTCTCCCTTAAAGAGAAAACTTTGAAAACACCTGCTTTATTTTTTTAGATTCCTTAAGAAAATAAAACTGAACTTGCATTCCTGGGCATGTGTATATAAACACATAAATATAAAATGTATACAAATAAATGTATATAAATAAATAAATGTATATAAACACATTTATAAAACATAAGGCTTCCTTTGTACAAAGTTTATGTTAAGTTTAACATTTTTGGTATTTGGACATTAAAATGAGCTGTGTTGTTAAATCTGTACAGGGTCTCCGGAAGTTGCAATAACAGGCCAAGTTCTGGAAAACTTGCCCCCCATTGGAGTCTTCTGGGATATTGAAAACTGTTCAGTTCCCACTGGCCGTTCAGCTATAGCAGTTGTACAGAGGATTCGTGAAAAGTTTTTTAAAGGTCACAGAGAGGCAGAATTCATCTGTGTGTGCGACATTAGTAAAGAAAATAAAGAAGTTATTCAGGAGCTAAACAACTGCCAGGTATCAAAACAGCATCTACTTGGTGTTCTTGCTTGAGAGTTTGTGTACTGAGTGTGCTAGTAGTGATTCCTGTTCACTAAAGCTTTATGTTAGCTTCTGTGTTTTTCAGTGCATGAACTTATAGTTAGTTTATGGGTGGGGTCTTTAATGCTGAACTTCCTTGGTGTGATACTTTTTAAAACTGAAACTGCATTTCATTATATGTAGATTACTGTTTTAGCTTTAGTTTTAGTGTTCACAGAGGATTTTTATTTCATCCACTAATAAGTGGTGGTGGCATTTCTAGTGTTATCCTTCAAATCTGTGACTAAATCATTAACCTAAAATAACTATGATTCTGTGAACTTAATACTTTTTACTTTTGTTAGTGAATTCTGTGCTGATTAATGAGGACACTTGTAAATTAGTGGTATTGATTGGGGCAGCTTTAACACTACATGTTTTTCCATCAATACCTTTTGTTTCTTGGTATTTTTTTAACTTTTTGTGTAGGTTTCTAAGTCAGAAATTCCCTTCCCACCCCCTAAATTGCATATATAATAGCATGTTGACAGTTTATCTGCTTATGTGAGATAAAATGAATTGATAGTGAGTACTTGCTATATTTGTCACCCCTCTATTTCAAATGAGGGTTTATGGAATGTTTTTAAGGTATGTAAATTGTGATCTTTAACACAGAACAGCAGAAGTCATCCCTAAGACGTTGCTGAACAACTAGGGTTGAAGTTCATTGCTCATTAGAACAGTTTGAGATCCATACATGTTATGTTTCATGCATGTGTGCATTAATTTATGTGAATAAAAAGTGCATGTGAAAGCTTGTATTTATGTTAATTTTTAAAGAAATTAAATTTAAGCAAGCATAGTCCGCGTTCAAGCTTTCTCTTTAGAGCATATCTATGTATTTCCACAGGTGACTGTTGCACACATCAATGCTACAGCAAAGAATGCTGCTGATGACAAACTCAGACAGAGTCTTAGGAGATTTGCTGATACACACACTGCACCTGCCACTGTGGTTCTTGTGTCAAGTAAGTGTTTGTGGTACTCATCGACGGTGCAGAATTCAGTTCCTCTCTTCAATAATACTTTTGCACATGATGCTATTCTGCTTTCCAAGGGTTGTGTTTAGAATCAGCTTTAACTGAATTGCTCAAGAATTCTTAATAAGGTCAGTGGCAGCAAGGGAAAAGTAGGGACAGTAAGATGAGAATTTGGCTTAGTTAAATCAACATTGGAATCTGATGTCTTGTTGAGTGTCAGTAGGTATGTGTATAAATATTTCAGCAGGAAGCTAATAAAGTAAAACTCATTGAGTCTTCCTTATGGTAATCTTTCAGAATGTTTTGAGCAAAATGTATTTGATTTGTTTTTTGGTTTTGTAGCTGCATACTATGGAGTTAAATATGCAAGCCACTCAACTATTTATTGCTGTGTGTTGCCTTGGGTTTCTCCCTAAAGCTAAACAAATGTTTGTTATAGAAGTATACAGTACCAGTTGAATGCCTTACTGATAAATTGCTAGAAGTTGCTATTAAAAGGAAGCCCTTGTCTGAGACTGAATGCTAACTGCTGATTTAAATTATGTCTATTGAGAAGCCTTGTAGCTGTTGGTGCTTTTTCATTTGAAATTTTCAGTGATAAATACAACTTGTCAAGTGAGATCTGGGGTTTCATTTGTTTAATCTGATTTTTTTAAGCTTTTTCATGTGTTTCGTTGTTCATTCTATTTTTCTTTTTTTCTCC
This sequence comes from Fulmarus glacialis, assembly GCF_000690835.1. Classification (NCBI taxonomy): domain Eukaryota; kingdom Metazoa; phylum Chordata; class Aves; order Procellariiformes; family Procellariidae; genus Fulmarus; species Fulmarus glacialis. The sequence goes on along the minus strand of NW_009196289.1, from coordinate 51,826 downwards.
AGCGGATGTGAACTTTGCTTTGGAACTTAGTGACCTGAGACATCGACATGGTTTTCGGATAATTTTGGTACATAAAAACCAAGCTTCAGAAGCACTCTTACATCATGCTCATGAGCTTATTTGTTTTGAAGAATTTATTTCAGACTTGCCACCAAGGTTACCGCTGAAAATGCCGGTAAGGCTTTTAATTCTTAATGCAACAGACATTTCAAAGTGTGAACTTCCTTTTTTTTTCTGATTTAGGGGGAGAGCGGGCTGAAATTATGTGTGTTTTTTATGTTGAGACATGATGTCTGCTGCATATTTGACTGCTGTCTGTATTTCAGTTACTAATGCTCTAAGACTGAAAGAATTAAATAATAAAGGAAGAAAGTAATTAACTAAAAAAGTAAAATAGCAAGGTCACATTCTTATCGCTAAATATTTTATCAGATAACATATCTTACATACCTTTCTTTCACTGGCAGAAAGTTAGGGTAAGAACTTAGCTGTGCATTAAGACAGCTCTGTGATGCTTTCTTAACGGTTTTGAATGACTGTCTACTGTTTTCTTGGGTTTTTTGTCTTCCTGACGATTCCCTCTGGATTCACTGTGTTGTCTTTGCACAGCACTCATGACCTTTTCTTTCTTTGAAATAACTTCCTGAACTAATGTTCACATGCATGTGTAGAATATATAGGATTCTTGGGTTGCAAACAGTGATGCTTTCTTATCTGGAGAAGTGATCAGGTATTGATCCATTGATCAGGGACTCTGTAGTCTCTTCTAACTTTAAATTATATTGGAGATGGAAGCTTGAGGATCTACCTTGGTATGAGAGTTTTCCAAACAAATTGAATGCTGCAAAAAATGACGTGGGAGGCGGCAGGGGGAGAGCATGTGTCACCAGAATCAATGTAAAAATACTGGTTTTGAACAAGAGGGTATTCTGACATAATCAAGTTAAAAATCTTACTCCCTTTAAACAGGCATGCCATACTCTATTATATGTTTATAATCTGCCAACAAACAGAGACAGCAAAAGTGTCAGTAATAGACTCAGGCGTTTGTCAGACAACTGTGGAGGCAAGGTGCTGAGCATTTCTGGAAGCAGTGCAATTCTCCGTTTTTTAAATCAAGAAAGTGCTGAACGGGCTCGGAAACGAATGGAAAATGAAGATGTCTTTGGTAACAGGATTGTAGTGTCTTTTACTCCCAAAAACAAAGAACTTGAAACAAAAAGCTCCAGCTTTGTGGTAACTGAAAAGGTGAAATCTCCCAAAAAAATTAACAAGAACTCAAAGCTGTGCCTCCTCAACAAAGACTCAAGTGATCAGTCTTCTGGTACCAAAGGCTCTGCTGGGAGAGGATTCCAGATTCATGGATCTATTATCAAACCCACAAATGTTAAAAGTTTGCAGGTATTGTTGTTCTACCTTGTTTAGTATTCTTGCTTTTCCTCATGTTCTGAGGATTGCTTCTGTTATAGCTTTATCGTTAACTTGTCAGTCCTATTTAATGAATAACTGTAATGTATAGTGACATTCCCAAATGAGAATTGTATTCATCTGCTTGGAAAGCAGACAATGAATTTGAGGGTTTTTTCCCCTCCCCTGCCCCCTTTTTCTCAATTTGGAAATACTGTTGGTACTTATTGAGTCTCAAATCCTAGGCCAGTTTTGACTGTCTTAATGGTGTTTAGTATAACATATAGAGTGATCCACTTCGCTAGTTTTAAGGAAGGCTAGGGTATATCTACAATGTAGCAAAAATATTTCAACTAATTGACAGTTTACTATTTTCTGTCACAGAAAATCAAATAGTCCTGGTTATGAAGTGCCAGTGAAAATGCTGTTAAAGAAAAATTTGTCAGTTATTTAGGTTTCCATCATAAGGAAAGCCTCTGGCAAGGAATGTTGGGTACTCTTATGCTGACCTTTCATCTTTTTCATGTAGGAGCTGTGCGGCCTTGAGTCAAAGACCATCAGTAGAAATACTGAAAACCAGCAAGAACATTTAAGAGAACAAATTCCTTCTCCTCAGAGTAACTCTAATGCAGTGATTCCTGTGTCTCTGGCAACCAAAAAAATTGGAACGGGAGAACCATCCTGTAAAAGTAGTCAGAAGTATGTTTAAAAATAAAAAGACATCAATGTTAGCTACTTTTTTTAATGTGAATTCTGCAACATAATGTCTTTTCTTTTTCTTATATGTATTTGTAAATAGAAGAGAGACCTCTGCTTCCAGAAGCATTACCAATTCCCCTGTAGATAAAAAAGATAAAGATGAAACTGTATTTCAGGTCAGCTATCCCTCTGCATTCAGTAAGTTGACAGCCTCAAGACAACTCAGTCCTTTACTCGTGTCTCAGAGTTGCTGGTCATCTCGGTAAGTGTCTGTGTCTTATTTGGGAGGTGAAGTGAGACTTCACCAATATATACATTAATTATTGACAGCTGCATATGGAGTTGTGTATGCTAAGCACATTACTTTAATACACTGGTTTATGTGGAGGCAAAAGGAAACTGGTGATGCTGCATAACAGCTAACAGAGGGTGGATGTAAATATAAGATGGAGTGAACTCTTTTTCAGAAACTTGTTGCGTGGTTATTGTTTCCTGCAAACTTTGTCTTTAAAGCTTCTGAAAAATCTTCAGAGGTATTATAGATGTCTTACTCCTCTTAATTTCAGTGCCTTTGACATTCCCAGTAGAAATTTATCCAGGCCTATTAAATTCTTGTAGACTTAAATATCTGGCCTTTGCCAATTATTAAAATTATGTGAATGAATTTGACTTTTTTAATGTGTTAATAAGATAGTAGAAGACTTGGTGTCAAATGCATTATTAAATTGGGTGACTTTGAAACATAATATGAATGATTTCTGTCTTTCTCATAGGAAATACTTGTCTTGTTATGATTTGCTTTTGGTGAAATTTGTTTTGACTGCACACATATGTACTAGGAAAATACCTTCAAAGTGCTGTATTTGTGCACTTGACCTGTGTCTAATTTCTGATTAATTTTGAGATGTGTATATGAGAATTGTACAATAGCTGCTTTAGCTCATAAGTGTTTTTATTTTACCCAGGAGTATGTCTCCGAACCTCTCAAATAGATCATCTCCACTCACCTTTAATGTAGTAAGTCATACCAGTGGTACAGACTGCCCTGATCCTTTTGCAAATGGTGCAGACATTCAGATCAGCAATATAGATTACAGATTGTCCAGAAAAGAGTTGCAGCAAAACTTACAAGAAATTTTCTCAAGACATGGCAAGGTAAAGGCTAAAATACCTTTATTAAATCTGTTTTTTAAATGCTTCCTGTTTATGTATTTATGGACATGTTTGTGGTCTAGCTTTAAGTGAGTAGGAATGGAGAGCTATCCAAACATGACTTTTAACTTTGTTAAAAGGAGGTATTGTGTTTTTCCTTTAAAAAGATCAGATCATCACTTGCACTAGGTTCTTAATTGCCATGTGGTTTTCAGAGATCTGGTATTCTGAAGTTTTGTATATAAAATTCTTAGTAAGTGGCTCATTAGTCATGCAGGGAAGAGACTTAGACTTTAGCTGCATAACCTTTTTAAGCTGTAAAGCTGAATTCCTAATGTCAGCTTAAAAATCACAGTAAAAACTGAGTTTCTGTTTTGAATCAGAAGTGATCAAAAACAGACATGGAGACTGTGAATCAGTAAAAAGCAACTATGCAAGGAGAGGTCACTTCTGCAGCCATCCTATTTCTGTCTGATCTGTAGGTGACATTCTTCTGGCATAATCTTCCACATGGGAAGATGGTGCTTTTGTTAAAGGAATATTCTGGTCTTGCCTTGGCCAAGGCTCATTGCACTCAGTTCCTGTTTGCATTGTATTTGGCTCTTGGCCAAAGCAAGACTGTTACTCTCGTGTTGGCTTGCCTTGGGTTAATATTTTGTGATAAATGTATAAGGTGTTTTCTTCCTTTCAGGTAAAAAGCGTAGAGCTCAGTCCTCATACAGACTACCAGTTGAAGGCTACAGTTCAGATGGAAAATCTGCAAGAAGCGATCAGTGCTGTCAACAGTCTTCACAGATACAAAATTGGCAGTAAAAGGATCCAGGTCTCATTAGCAACAGGAGCTGCTAGTAAATCACTCTCTCTACTTAGGTAATATGCACTTTAGCATCTTCGTAATTGTTCTAGCATGTATTTAGTAGCTGAGAGATGATTTAAAATACTGAGCAAAGGAATGATAGGGAAATAAAGTAAAATCTGTCTTATGACCTGATGAATGCGTTAAATACAACTAGGCTAGTTTTCAGTTTAGCATTTTTACACTGCTTATATTTTAAGTTGCATCTGAAGAGACTAGATCTCTGTTTAATAGTTTAATAGTTTCACCACTACTCTTTCATAATACTGATATACCTTAATAACCTAGTTTGTGCAGCTGAGTTAAGATTACACTTGGCATCTTTGTTTCTTCTTTCCTCCAAGGAAGTGCATATGAATTTTCTCTTTGAGGATGGATACACGGTTTAAATGCTGTTGGTGTTTCTTTGATCTCCACTTTCTATATGGAGGATGATAGAGCTAGAGAGCTGATGCTAGTGAGAATACAAGTATCTTCTGTTTCCATTTTTTTCCTTGCTGAAAGCAAGCATTAGGAAAAAAGTTGTCTTCACTTTTTCGCAGAAAGCTCCAGTGAAAAATGGTGCTTGCAGTGTAGTGTTCTACAATTATGTACTACTGGCCATTGTATAATTTACAACTTTATTTCATTCTTGCCTTTTAGTTTATGCCTGTTCAAAGTTCTTAATGTAATGACCAGGCTGGTAACTTCTAATGCTGCAGCTTTAATGTTGCTTTTTATGGATGCTTGAAATCTTAGCACCACCTATGAAAGATGCAACTCCCTCAGAGACATTATCTAATGAGTTAGCAGAAATGTTACTGCTTGCACTCCCCTGATCTGAAGTGTCAACTTTTGTGGTGCTGGGATGGAAGGGAATACAATTTGTCCTGTTATATTTATAGTTCATAAACTGCATCTGTAAATGTCTCACCAATTTGGGCTGGAGACTAATAATAACAGATTCATTTTGTGCTAATGTTACAAAACTTCTTTTATAGCTCAGAAACGATGTCCATTCTGCAGGATGCACCTGCTTGTTGTCTGCCTGTGTTCAAATTCACGGAAATCTATGAAAAAAAGTAAGTTCTCAGTTGTCTTTTCTCTAGTACTTCTAAAAAGAATCTGATCTTGTGTGATTATTTACAGTGAACTAGAGAGTAACAGAATGGAGCGTTATGGGTTTTTTGTTGTTAGATGTTGCGGCATATTATCTATCCACAGGCAATGACTGTAATACTGGCCTTTCTTAGAGGGTTATACTTTCAGTATTTTACTTCATTTTTCTACATTGGGATAAATAGATTAGTTACCCTAACATTTTGCGTAGAATAGTTTCTAGCATATTCCTGTTTCTTAAACAAAACATGCAGATTACTGCATTCTCTAACTCTGTTTATAATGTGTATTTATTTCAATTTTTTCTTCTAGATTTGGGCATAAGTTAATTGTATCAGACTTATATAAACTAACGGATACTGTGGCAATCCGTGACCAAGGAAGTGGGTGGCTGGTGTGCCTTTTACCCAGTAGCCAAGCCCGGCAGAGTCCATTGGGATCTTCACAGTCACATGATGGTTCATCAGCAAACTGTAGTCCTATAATATTTGAAGAGTTGGAATATCACGAGCCTGTTTGTAAGCAGCATTGCCTGAATAAAGACTTTATGTAAGCTGTGTATAAAATACTATAAAATCTTACAAAATATTTGAACAGCATTTAACACTTACAGGTATATTAAAGTTCAGGTATATATGTTCGTATAGCTTGCTCCAGTCACTGTTTATATGTTACAAGAATAAGTCAGGCAGAAAATAGTGAGATGGCAGAGTGAATTTTCTAGGCAGTTCTCATGGATCAGTCTGTTCGGGTAAGATTATTGTATTCTAGCACAGTTGCCAAGATTGAATACCTCTTAAGCAGAAGCTGAAAGGTACACTACTTTCCTCTGGTTATTAGGAAGGTTATGCATACTAGGGATTTCTATTAGCCTGAATTTTATTTCGTAATTATAGCTGGAACTGATCATTCTTTGTTCTCCAGCTACATTTAGTAAGTGATTCATGCAGGGTTGAAGATTTCCTGAAGCCATATATTAAGTTTTTTGTTTTATTCAACAGCAGCCAGGTTGTGCTACTAGAGCAGTTATTAGGGGTTCACTGTTAACTGCCTGGTGTGTGCTGCTAAAACTTAATTTGAAAATTTTAATCTAATGATAATAAAAATGTGGTCTTCTAAATGTTGCTTGTCTTCTGGAAATTTGCTGTAGCTGTATTTTTGTGACGAAGAAAAGATGGAAGTTGCTTGTGACTGTACATAGTGGTATTGTCAGCTAGTAGTATATCGTATGCATATAGTTTAGTGTGTACTATGGGTGTGTCTGTGAGCACAGGCATACTATGCTAAAGCTATGTGTAGAATAAGCATGTAAACTTCAACCTCTTCTTTTTACAGTGAGCATGAGTTTGATCCAGATTCTTACAGAATTCCTTTTGTGATTTTGTCTCTGAAGACATTTGCTCCCCAAGTTCACAGTCTTCTACAGACACATGAGGGTACTGTGCCTTTACTAAGGTAAAGTATTTTAATTTAGGCTTTTAGTGTAAGGGCTGATAGGTTAAAGACTTAAAACTTTATTGATGGCTGTTGTAATGCTTTGAAGTTACCTGTTGTATAAAAACTCTGGTTCTTATGTGGTACGGTGGTATCTTTTATAGCAAATAAGTGCTTTATGAAATTGTTACTTTTTGAATTCTTGTTGAGCAAAAAACCCACACGCTTATTTAAAATGTGCATTTTATGAAGACTTCTGTAATGTGTTAGTAAGCTGTTGAAGCCTCTTGCTCAGGAAGTGTCTCAAAATAATGATATTTTTAGGACAATTGTTATAGTGGTATTTTAGTGTATAATGGAAGCTTTTTTTTCTTCCAAAGTTTTCCTGATTGTTATATGTCAGAGTTCAATGATCTTGAAATGGTGCCAGAAGGCCAGGGTGGTGTTCCTTTAGAACATCTAATTACGTGTGTTCCTGGAGTTAACATTGCCACTGCCCAAAATGGCATTAAAGTTATTAAATGGATACATAACAAACCACCACCTCCGACTACAGGTAAATATTCTATTTAAAATCTTTTCTCTGAACTAATCTTTCTGCTAAAAAATTAAGAGTAGTGTTAAGTAAACATCTTGTATAATTGTTCAACTTTTTATAAAGAGAAACTTTTAGCTTGAATGTTCATTTTTTCTCCTGTGCTCTAGCCTGTGTCATGAATAAAGTGCAGTTTTTAGTGGAAGACTATTAGTGAAAGGTTCAGTAATACAGTTTTTTTTTGTAGATCCTTGGCTTCTGCGTTCCAAGAGCCCTGTAGGTAATCCACAACTTATTCAGTTCAGTAGAGAAGTGATAGATCTACTTAAAAGCCAACCGTCCTGCGTCATACCTGTCAGTAAATTCATCCCAACGTACCATCATCACTTTGCAAAACAATGCCGTGTGTCTGACTACGGGTATTCTAAATTAATGGAGCTGCTAGAAGCAGTGCCTCATGTACTGCAAGTGAGTTATATGGCATTGTTCCTTTTAACTTGGGGAATTGTACTTGTATCTTCAACTATCTGAATTACTGGTTGGTATTGTATAATAGATGCTATGCAATTACCTAGCCCACCTTGAGAGAGGTGGTTAACTGAACCTTGGAGTGTAATTGTCTTCTTTCTTGATGTTGTTTTTGTTTTGTTGTTTTTATTGTCCCCACCCTTCCAAAACAACTTCTGGGGAAATTAACTCTTTATTTAATCTAAGCCTCTGGAATAAAGTTTGAAGCTGCTTTTAGCCTGTGGCTAGTGCTTGAGTAAAAGGTTTTAATTGTGCTGTTTCCTGTAAGAACACAGCAAATGCTGAGTGCTTGTAAGTTAGGCTGTGATGTGTAGCCTGTGACTTGAAGGACTTCTGTGTGAAGTGTCTGGTGGCCTTATGTTACTAAAAAGAAACACTATGGTCCCATTAGCTTACTACTTTGAACACCAGTTGGTTGTAAAATTTTAAAATAACCAATACAAATGTGCAACAGTTGCAATAGCACTCATGGAGGAAGCATTTCTTAATTTCTTGATGACATATGCCTTAGTACAGAAAGTGTATGGCTTCATGAGGCCGCCTTTCCAAACACTGTTTGTATTATATCCTTTATTTCTAGCCTGCCTATACTAGAACTGGCTTCTAAATATCTTGCAAAAGAATTTACTGAGGATGCTAGATGTGAGTGATCAAATAAAATTTTCTTTCAGATTCTTGGTATGGGTTCCAAACGCTTGTTAACTCTAACACACAGAGCTCAAGTGAAGCGCTTTACTCAAGACTTACTGAAGCTTCTTAAATCCCAAGCCAGTAAGCAAGTTATTGTGAGGGAATTCTTACAGGCTTATCACTGGTAAGTTATCTTTAATGAAACAACAACTGCAGGTCAACGGTGGTTTTAAAACCTAGTGCAAGAGGAGTCAGCACTTTAAATCTTGGTGCAAAACTGTGACAACTATATTGCCTCTTCATTGTGATGTGGAAGTTCAAAATTCTAATGAAAACAAAAATTAAAAGCTCTCTGGCAGACTTCACTGCTTCCTTTAGTGCTAGGTTCATTTAACTTTATTGGAGTTTGAAATGGGTTATTGTATTTCATTAGTTCTCTTTGAAGCTATGGCTGCAAGGTTGGATTTAAGCAAGCAGGTCGTTGCGCATTAACATGAACAATAAAGGGAAAATTTAGTGTTAGGCTTTCTTTAGAGGGAGTATAAAATAAATAGACTGATTGTCAATAGATACTCTTATACTTTAACTGCATCTAGTAATGGCACAAAAATGAGGCGTAATACTATCTCACAATTGCCAAGGAAGAACGTTCTGTTCTAGCATGGTAAAAATAAGGGGTTTTTTTTGAAGAATGCTTTCCTTAATGTGAAGATAGAAAGAAGTACTTAATGTGCTTTGAGGAAACCATAATATCTTAATGCTACATGTGGTCTACCTTTGCATGTGTGCACTATTGTGCTGCATGTGCCAACTGCTCCGTTTTGGGAATGCACGCTTCTACTTAACGTTTCCACTATTGGCAAAAACACATTATTTGTTGTTTCTAAATCTACTAAATGTGCATCTCCATTGTAGTCAGCTCTGGCCACTTCTTGAATAAGAATGTGAAGTGTTCTTGCTTCTGAGAGGTTTCTGTCGGGGAGGTGGAGAGAGTAAAATAGCTTTTAATATATTACGTAGTATTGTGAACCTTAATATGGTCTTTTCCAGGATGTGGTCTCTGCCTTCTCTTGAGACCCAATCTTGTTTAAGAAGAGCATATGTCTGTAACTATTAAGCAAATACAGACTGTTGAAAGTGTGGCCATATGGAACTGTAGAACATAATTACATTTTCTTAAATCACTTAAAATCTGAGCTTGAAAAAATGTTACTTTATATTGTCACTTACCACGACTAGTTTGAGGCTTCCACTGGTTGGTATATACAGCTTTCTTCCAGTGTCATGTTGGACCATCAGCGTATCTTGTTTTTCTGGTTAGAATGGATAGATAACTTGAATTAATAATACTTTTTCCCTTTGTTTCACATGCTAGTATTATTGCCAGTATGAAAACTATGCCTTTTTTAGTATTTGAGGCTTATTCTCTCAATTTACACATTTTTTGCCTACACAGCATGCATTAATACTTGTATTATACAATTTTCTAAAACTTTCAGGTGTTTCTCTAAGGACTGGGATGTTACTGAGTATGGAGTGTGTGAACTGGTTGATATTATATCAGAAATTCCAGATACAACCGTCTGTTTGTCACAGCAAGACAATGAAATGGTAATTTGTATTCCCAAAAGAGGTATGTCCATGTACATGTTTTTTTACTGTTGCCAAATTCTTTGACTATTTTAAATCTGTACTAACTAAAGTATATAGGAGTGACTTGGATTTTTTGTGTTTCTAGCTTTGTAACTAAGTTACAGACTTCTAGCAAATAAAGAATTTGTCACAGACGGGAAAGCAGGTGGCAAAATACATAAAATAATGTTACTACTTCTGCATGTAGTTAAACTTTTTGTGGAATGATTAGAGTGGGTTGTTTCCACACAGCAAAAATACCAACATATTTGGCTATTTGATATCTTCTAAAGTGCTGATCACGTGATTACTTTGGACTTTAAACACATAAGCTTAGTAAAGGGCTTCAGTGGTAGAAGAAAATAGTGACCTGGTGTGATATGTGATTAAGCTGAAAATCAATCACCATATTTTCTTACTATATTGTGTTGCATTTTGTGAGTGTGTTGGTACATAAAATTAAATGTTTTTTAATTTTAGAACGTACACAAGAAGAAATTGAAAGAACCAAGCAATTTTCTAAAGAGGTAGTAGACTTACTGCGCCATCAACCCCATTTTCGAATGCCCTTCAATAAATTTATTCCTTCTTATCACCACCACTTTGGTCGTCAGTGCAAACTTGCTTACTATGGTTTTACAAAACTACTTGAACTCTTTGAAGCCATACCAGATGTCTTACAAGTAAGTTCTAACATCCTAAGCTGTACTAAAGCATTTTTCTGAGATTTATACAACTGTTTCAGCAGGGGTTATATTTCTCATTAACTTTAGTGTGAGTTATAAACTGTGCATCTGTAATGTTAGGCACCTGTACTTAAAGTCTTTGATGTAGCTATTTCGGTAAAATGGTCCAAGTTTTTTAGCACATTCAGGCTAAGTTTGTTAACAAATTCAAGCTTTCTAAATTGGATTACACTTAAAAATTCAGTGCGTCAAAATTAGAGGTAAGTTTTTAAAGCAAGTTTAACACAACTTTAATGAAAAGGTTAATAACTATTTAATTGCCTATTTTGTTGTATTTCAGAAATTACATAGTTTTGCTTGCTATATAGATATCTTTTGAGGTAGCTGAGCCCTGCTACATAGGAAATGATTGGCTGCAAGCACTGAATTTTAGTTGCAGATTACACTTCTTTCATCCAGACTGGGTAAATAACTTTAACACAAAGTAATTTGTGTTTGTAGGTATTGGAATGTGGGGAGGAGAAAATTCTCACGCTCACAGAGGTGGAACAAGTCAAAGCAGTTGCTGCCCAGTTTGTTAAACTGCTGCGGTCTCAGAAAGACAACTGCCTTATGATGACTGATTTACTGACAGAGTACAGTAAAACATTTGGATACACACTGCGTCTTCATGACTATGATGTGAGCTCAGTTCCAGCTTTAATGCAAAAACTTTGCCATGTTGTAAAGGTAATCTTTTATCTTTGTAGTTTATCCCTCTAAAATGTATGTAATGTTGTGTTAGGGAATTTTCTTAATTTACAGGTCTCAGTGTGCTTAATATGGTACTCTAGAAACAATATTTCATTAAGTTGGGGAGGGGGGGAAATTCCAAAAGGATTTTAAATGTAGTTTCTATGTTCCTATGATGTTCTCTTTGTTCTTTTGTAACCTTTCATGCTTTTTTAGCAAATAAGTAAAATATTGTATTATAGTACTTAATTTAACAATACAAACTGTTTTTTTCCCACCTGACTTCTAACTGTGTAAAAGCAATCATTTCCTGGTAACGGTAGTAGTTATCAGTCTCCTAATGTTTTATATTCCTAATTTTTTGATCTATGGTTTGAGGCTTTGACTCTGAATGTTAATACATAAATGGTCTTACATGTCAGTGGAAAAGAAAGGTTACATCTACATGGACATGGGCGTACTGGTTTAGTTGCTCCAATTCTGTTCATTTAGCAGCTGGTGTTCAGGCTGGAGCTCAGTCAGGTCCAGCTGGCTTGGAACAAAGAGTAAAATCATGTCTACCACATGGACAGAAACCGCTACGCAGCTTTTGTGTATTTAAAGTAAATTTTTCCATGTAATAAGCTTTTTTTATCCTGTGTGCTTTTGGCTAGCGGAGTGTCAGATGCTGGTATGTAATAGCAGAGACAGCTGTGCTCAAAAAAACCCCAGTTACACAACTTATTTATAAATTACTCTTCCCTATCCCTAACTTCATTCCCAATTCATTTTTCTAGGTTGTTGACACAGAGTCTGGCAAGCAAATTCAGCTGATAAATAGAAAATCTCTGCGGACTCTGACTGCCCAATTGCTAGTCTTGTTGATGTCCTGGGATGGAACATCCTTTCTCTCTGTTGAACAGCTTAAACAGCATTATGAAACAATCCATAGTACTTCGCTTAATCCGTGTGAATATGGTTTTATGACCTTACCTGAACTCCTGAAGAGTCTCCCTTACTTGGTTGAGGTATGTAAGCTCTTTTTCCTTTCTAATGTTTCATACTTTGAAAAGACATTGTGACTGGAGTATATGGAAGTATGCACTCTTAATTCTTTCTCTTTTCTTTCCCTAATAGGTTTTTACCAATGGTGCAGCAGAAGAATATGTGAAGCTTACAAATCTGTATATGTTTGCAAAGAATGTAAGGTCCTTACTTCACACTTACCATTATCAGCAGATTTTTCTTCATGAGTTCCCAGTAGCATACAGCAAATACACAGGAGAAGTGCTGCAACCTAAAGCATATGGATGCAGTAACTTAGAAGAGCTCTTGGGAGCAATTCCACAGGTGAGAATAATTCTGTTTTGCACAATTACATTGAGATTTCTGCATGGATTAAAAATAGTTACACAACTGTGGTTTCTGTTAATTGGTGTGAATTACCCAAATAATTACCTCTCCAAGGAGGTTTATAGCAGTTGTATTTTTAATAGCTTCTGAGAAATCTGGTCTGTGTAATAAGAAAAAGAAAATAACTACTTTTTTACGTGTTTTGGTCAAATTTTGCTTAAGAACTGTTCCTGGTGAGGCCGCAAACATTCTTGGCATCCTTATCAAGTGAGATAATTGATTTCTGTCTTGGATGAATGAACAACTGTACAGTACTGAAGCTTCATTTTGATCACAAAGTGCCACATAGTGGAATTTTGTTGTGGCATCTTCTTGTCGTCTACATGTCCTAAGTGCTCTGGGATAATTTTGTGACCCAGTTTATGGCTAAAGCTTTCCTTTAAGTAAATTAATCTTTCTGGAGAGTGACAGAATGGAATTTCGCAACTCCATGTTTAAACATATAGTTTTCTTAATATGTAGTTAGTACACTTTCTAGCCCTATAGTTTGCCTTTGGCATCAATTATTTTGAGACAGAGCTTTTACTTGGGTAGTATAGTACAAATTAACAACGTGATTTAGTTTACTTTTAGAAATAATGTCAATGCAAGGCTGGATGAAAGGCAGTGAGTAAACTGCTTTAGTCTTTGAGCTTGTATGTGCTGATGTTTAATTCTGCTTTGTTTTTTTTTCCTCTGTAGGTGGTCTGGATTAAAGGACATGGTCATAAGAGAATTGTGGTACTAAAGAATGATATGAAAAGTAAGCCATTTGAATTTTGAGCAGTATCTTAGTTTCCTTTTTTCTTTTTTTTAAGAGGTGACTTGAGTAAACGAACCAAATGAACTTGCCTTTTTGTAGCTCGTTTTAGCTCACCTAGTTTTCCCCCTGCTGATCATGTGGATGATCATGGAAATCAACTTGCTGACAATAATGGACATATTATGGAGGCCCCAGGATCCACTTCATCAATGGAACTAAGTCTAGGAACACCTAGCAATGGTAATGCAAAATTGGTTTATGTAAGAAATTTATTGTCTTAGGGGAAATAAGCAGAGTAATCAAAGCAGCACGGGGAAAGCTGTGTGAGTTAGTAAATCTGAACTTCTGTAGAAATGCTTTATGGCTTGAAAGCTGTTGAACTTCTCCCAAAGTATATAGTTAGGCATGTGTCCTCTTGACAAGGGTGGCTGTTGTCCTCAGCTGTCAGTGTGTGTATATATACATATATAGCTGCTAGAGTACTGTTTCCCATGGATTTTAGTAGACATTTAAGTCTATAAGCATAAAGCTAATGAGAAAAGATAGTAGCAGCTTCTGCTAGGAATGTCTCCTGTATTTTGATGAGAATATAGTGCTCTTTTGTGGTGTTTATGTTGATTTTGTGTTGTTACTTATTTGCAAATAATAATGGCAGTCCTGTTGATATAAATCTGTCTCCAAATAAAAATAACTGGGAAATGGTGACCTCATAGTTGATATCTTGCTGAGGTCTCCAATTCTTTTACTATCTGCAGGTTGGAGAACTTGTGGAATGGTTCTTGAGTTGTTTCAGAAGTCTAGGCTTGTCCCTTTTAATAAGGGCAAGTCACTTTTTTTATTTTGAAACTTTGAGCTTAACTTTCACATGTCAATGTGTTAGTACATAAATAGTTGATAGGATATTGGTATGTCTGCAGGGGCGTTGTCTGCTAACTAGCCCTTGTCTGTTAAAGACTGTTCCTGTAGGACTTGTTTCCTCAGCTGCTCTTCTATTACTCAAGTTTGGCAAATACCAGATTTTATTACAGAGGGTATATTTACTCAGGCAAGCAATAGGTTTAACATACTATTGCTTTGTCTGCTGCAAAGTAACTCTTGAATGAACTCTTGATCCAGCAAAGTAACTCTTGAATGAATCTGAGATTAGTTAGCATTAATAAAATTAGTTTGATACTAGTATTTCAAATACGGCATAGCTCTCAAATCCTCAGAATCGCATCTCAAGACTTTACATTTACCAGCTCTGAAATAGTAACACCTTCACGGTTTACAGATACTTTGAAAGATGTTCCCTTATTTTTGTAGTTTCTTATCAAACTGAGCAAGAACTTCTTTGCCTCACAAATACATCTCCTGTTGACCTCTTGTGTGAGCCAGTTCCCTCCTGCCTCCCATCCCCGCAACTGAGACCTGATCCAGTGGTTCTTGAGTCTGCAGACCTCATTCAGTTTGAGGAACGCCCTGCACCTCTCTCTGGTAAGAGTTTGCTTGCCTATGTTGTATTACTTATGGATGATAACTCATACATTTGGAAAATAAAGCATCAAACAAATGGTTGATTGTATAAAGTTCCATTTAAATACATAAATATATATATCGCACAATGGGATGTGTTGGAAATGCAGGTGGCTTTCATCAGAAACTCTTGAGTACTGACCATAAGTACCCTACTGTGATTCTCTAGGGTGAATTTTTTAGGGATCTTATCCACCACTAACATTGCATTTTGCCAGTGTGTAGCAACCTTTTCACCACAGTAATTTCATAGTGCTTTTCTGAGCGCTGAGAGATTTAATGTGTGAGAATTAAATTAAACCTTCTAAATAGTACATGATGCAGACAGAGCCAGAAGCAAACACTACATCAGCTGCAGAGGTGAACATGACACATCTTCTGCCTTCAAATCAGGCTGACGAGTTCTTTTTAAGTATTTTGTTTCCTATTATCAGAGAAATATTCTTTATTTTTCAAGAACAGAGCATCAATAAACTGAGTTGTCTTATTTATTTTAGAGATAATGATTTTAACGGAAGAGGAAAAACAAAGAATTGTTACCACAGCTCAAGAAAAATTGACCTCTGGTTCTGTGGTATCTAACACCACAGAGGGTGCTTCAGTGCCTCCCTGTCAGTCCTCTGAAACCCAACTGAACAAGGAAGCAATGGACAGCCCAGCCAAAAAGCAACACAAAAACAAGGTGAAATTGGCAGCAAACTTTTCACTTGCACCTGTAACCAAGCTTTAACTCTTTCTTTTTAGTGTGAAAGACCTATGGACTCTGCACAAAGTAAAGCTATTTGCTAGCCCTTATGTATTTTAATGAAAGGCCTAGAAGAATTAATTTGTATTTAATGTATTCTGTGAAGATTTTGTTCCTTTTACACTGAACACAGCTGTTAGCAGAGCAGATTTTTTCTATTATTTTGAAAAAAATTCTGGCATTCGTTAAATTATTCTTAAATTTTACAGGTTTTCATAAATGTGTGTTCAGTAAAAGCAAAATATTAATTCAACTAAAATGGAACAGGTTTTATTTTCTTTAAGCCTCGGTGGTGTAATCATACGTGTAGCATATTGTATTCTATAGGCTGTTGCTTACTGGTATTGTTTCAGACAGTATTAATAAAATGCATGATCTGTCTTTCAAAAGCCTGTTGAGAAATTTTAACTCGCTGACCTGAAGTGACAAGAGTGAGGGAGTTGATTGTACTCCAGAGGATAAACTTGTTCTCTGACCTTTCAGATGACTTGTAACTGCATTGGAAATTCTTTTGTCTAAAGACGTCTGTAGAAGATTATGTGGATATTTTGTAAAACTTGTTTTAAATGTTTTGTGTAGCTTTCAGTTCCATTTAGGAGCTTTCTAGGACATGGATGCTTTAAGCTTCCCTTTTATATTTAGTTCCAGTCTGGCATGGATTTGGTTAAGGAAAAGACTGTCTTGGTGTCATGAGTTTAAGATACAGACACACACATTTTATTGTGTCTAGAAATGAAGTTAGGAAGATTCTGATATTTCTAAAATATGCATTTAATGCATAAATTACAGATAATGGAGCAGGTCTTATTAAAATGTTTTGTGATGGAAGGTATTGATGCTATTTCCACCTGTAAGGAAAGTTCTAACTACATGTGGAAATGCTAAGGTTCTTCTGCTTAACCTTGTTTTCTATTTTTAAGCATGTTCAGTAAATGGGAAGCTTATTCTTTGATGTATTGTCTTTTAGCTGTGTCTGTTTTTATTCTAAAACTTACTCCTAGTGTTGGAAGCTTTTTTCAATTTGTGGTATCTTGTGTTGGCTTTTGAAAGGGCCAGCTTTGGAAGAGAGGTTAAGTCAGTGGATGACCTTAACTCTAGTTAGCAGAAATGTCCAGTGTATGAGACTTTATACCCATTCTGGGTAACCATGGCATTTACAATGGGTTGTATTTGCCAGGCAGCAAATAAATTGCTTGTAGTAGTGAAAGAACCTGTACTAGAGGTCTTCCACTGGCCAACTGAGTATTTTTTAGGTGGGTTCTATTGTAACGTACAAGAGATAGAACACAGGCTCTAATTTCTCAGCCAGCAACAGGAAATGCCACTGAATAATGGCTATAGACAGAATTTTACTAGTCAAATTTTGTTATAAAATCTTTTAAATTTAGGCAAGTATTACCAGTAGTGAGCTTATAGCCATTGTGAATGCAGAGAAACACTTGGAAGTTTTTCTGAGCATTATGGCACAGTATTTTGAGTCCTTAGTAAACCTCTACAGACATACTGTTATAGAAAGAGAAATTTAGAAGTAAGCTTTCTTGGAATGCTTTTATGAGTTAAATGCAAGAACATCTGCTTTCACCTTAAGTTTGATAAGGTTAACACTGGTCAGTCTAGATCTTTGTTTCGGAAAAGCACGCACTGGAGAAAAGACCAACCTGAAATTATATTTTTCATGAGATGCAGATACAAGTCATCTGGAGTACTAAAGAAAACCACGTTTTTGTTTCAGAGGAAAATATGATACTTGTCAAAGTGAGTGTGGTGGTTACACCATTTATGGAGGTCAGCATATTTTTTTCTGGATTCATGTGTGATTCTGATGAAATCGCTGTTTGAAAGTAATAGAATAATACTTTTGAGAAGTTGTGTTCATAGTGTAACAAAATAGCTAACTGAATTGCAATATATTTTTTTATCCAAAGGGTTAAATGAATGATGTGACTTACAGATTTAAAAACATTACAACCATGAAATTCTTTAATTTAACAATTAAATGTACTACTTCAGATTCATGTCTGTTTAAAAAAAAAAATGTCACTGAAGCCCTCAATTTATGCACTATCTTTTTCTTGGAATGGGGGGGAGAAAAATTCTTTTCTTAGCTGTCTACTTTGTTTGGACACTTTCTTTTGTGGCTCAAGTGCTGTTTTGTGTGTTGGGACCAAGTTGTGTCAATAAAATTTTCAAGCAAGCATAACTCTTGTTCTTGTGTGAAGACCTGAAAAAAAACTGTCCTAGAATCCTTAACTTGCTGTGTCATGTTAAGTTTAATTATCCAGACTGAGCAGAGAGCTCAAATTTGGGATTTAGTGAAGACAAAAGAAACACCATAAATCCACAACCTGCTGTTCTGGAGAATGAGGGTTTTCCCAATTTTTGCAATTTAGCTGTTAGCAGATGTACTCAGTATCTCTTACTGCTTTTCATACAACATAATGTTTAGGGCTTATTTTAGAAGGAAACTGTACTATTTATTGGCCTAAAGTGAAAAATGGAGAAAGGAGTGTAAATGCAACAGGCAGAAGTAAGGTGTTCCTCCTGAGTTTTAGTCTCACTTTGAGACTTAAAATTGATGTGAATAATGTTATATGGAGTGTTACTGTGCAATGAAGTTAACAAGTAACTTTTGAGTTATAATAGCCTTGTTTTCCAGCTTGCTGAAGATAGTAATTATCCAGGAACTACAAGTCTGGCAAGCAAGTTACTTTGCAGCTTCACTAGAATGCTTTGAACTCTACTTCAGAATCTAACGAAATAATTAAAAAAAAAAAAATCTGCAACTAAATTGGACTGTTCCTGTCATCTCACAGCTTTATGGACAAAAGTAAAGAGCTGGATGAGCTGCTCCTGACTTTCTCTTTTTTTTTGTGGTCTTATTACATATTCTCACTTAATGGAACTGTTAAGTGGAACAGTCTGCTAGAGTAAATGTCAGGCCTGCTGCAGGTAAGCATCCACTTGACCTTGCAGAGTACTTGCCTGTTCAGTAAATAATTTTAAAGTAACTACCTAAAAAACTTATTTGGCAAGAAAACTCTCCATAAATAATGTAATAAATATCACTCCTTTAAAAGGAGGGGCAGGCAATTTATAAAAACTTTCCATAGCATCTTAAGCAACACTACAAACCGTATAATCACCACTCTGTAATTTCATTCTTTCAGTAGTTGTGAACGTTTTAAGTATGCATGAGTAAAATCCCTCTTGCCACTTGATATGTGATTACCTTCAAAAGGTGAGTTTGATTTTAATTGTTCATTTGTTATCATGCTGCAAACATTCCCACTTCTTCCATTCTCATTTTATGTTAAGCCATCTCTTTAGATTAGTAAAAGGTTTTTAAAAGTCATGATGGAAATAACTTGATTTTTTTTTTCTAAAATTAATATGGCTTGTTTTTTCTGCCATAATGTAACAGGACAGAGTGTAATTGCATGGTGAACTATGGTTTAACTCCTATTTCTATTAACTATAATGAAAAACAAAAAACTCAACAAGGAGACACTTGAGCATAATGCCGGAGAAGGGCATTAAGGAAGTGACTGACTTAGTTAATGTTTCAGGTTTAATGTGGAATAATGCTGATAGGAAGCATGGCTGTCTAAGAGAACAGAGAATGTAAGGCTGTTCCTTAACCTTTGAAGTTTCTGAACAGAGGAGCTGACAAAAGGCTTTTCCTTTGGACAAAGCAAAGCTTTTGGGTGTGAAAGAGCAAGAAAGCAAGCAGTCTTTCCATAGAATAGGCTGAGGACTTTGGTTTTGGCCACAAAGGACAGATTGCTTTCTGTGTTCTAGACAGTCTCAGGACTTTGGTATGGTGAGAAAAACTGACTGCTTGGAGGAAAAACATGGCCTGGCTTTGCTTTGCTTAGCCATTTACAGAAATGTGAGCAACTGAAAACTGAATTACCAGTGAAGCCTGCTTATCAGTCTGTGGAAGTAACCCTTCCTTTTAATTTTGTCACTTAATTTCTTGCCTCTGACACTTGAAATGTGTTAAGTGTCGTTACAGCTAACCTTTTTGCAATTTGAATATTTAATCTCTTTTGTGCCTTTGAAAATTAGAGTTTGAAAACCTTAGCTTTAAGTGATTTCTCTTTCAAAGCTTGACCCTGATACCTGTTCAGTCTGTGTGGCCATAGAAAGTCAGATGCTGATGTACTTTAAAGTCAGCATTTTATTAATGTATAGTGTGATGTCTTACAATGGATGTATGCTATGGAACAATTGAGATACCTAGAGATCTTTCAGGTATTTTCCCACAGTTTAGCTGGTATTTGTTCAGAGGATGAGATACAATGTCTCTACTCTTCCAGCTTTTAATGTAGTATTCCTTCTTGTATGGACTGTTTTTATGTTTAATATTACATAGATGGAGAAAACTAGAAAAATCTTCATTCAAGTGACTATTAAAATGGTTTGTAATGCTATACATATGCTACAGGAAGCAGATAGATATAAACAGAGAATGCCATTTCACGAGAAATTTCTGAGATGCTACTTCAGGGTATTATTTCTGAGCCTTTTCTGTAGAGTAAAAAAGGCTTCTCTAGGATAGATCCGTTTTAAGGCCTTTTTTAGATGCTCCACTAGTCCTGTCTAATCCTTAACTGCCTTGTATCTAGAATACCTGTCTAAGAAAGAGGTTTTGTTTGGTTTTTCCTCTTTTGGCTAATTGCCACTGACAGTGTTGCATTTGTTTTCCCTAAGCATTTAAACAGTTTGGCTATAACTAGTGACAAGCTTGACAGAAGCAGCCTGACCATGCTGGTTGCACTTAAAGGGAGAGTTGTTTGAGGTGCAGATTGGTGCATTTGAAGACATCTAAGAAGACATCTTGAAGACATTTAAGCTCAAGCTATTAGGACAGGATTCTTAAATGATGACTGAAGGTTGTTGCCAACAGACTTGGGATAAAGAGGATAGTATGGATATTATGCAGTGAGGCCTAAGCACCTTATCAGACTTCAGGAAATAATTTAATTTTACCTGAAGAGTAGGATAAACATTTAATATGTGAAGGGAAATCAGAGAAAAACAATCAAGTTGTGCAAAGGGACGGAGAGGAAAAGTTCACGTGATAGCCCTGTAACCAGAGATTGCTTTCATATTTTCTGTTGTGTTTTTTAAAGATGTGGGAGGGGAATGTGAGGGTGGAATATGACAAGTGTGCGGAAACTTCCAGGATGCTCTCAGAGAAGAGAGAGCTCGGATGAAATAATCATACATGGATTAGGGGAGGAATAGGAAAACTTCCTGAAAACGGTATCTCTAAAACCTTGTGGTCAGTATTTTGAAGGATCCATATCCTGCAGGACTTTCAAGATATCCTGCACTTTGTCCGAAGAATAGGTAATGCCTGCAGGAAGAGTAACCGTGCAGTAGCAAGATGACAGATATGGAAATTCCTTGCCCTCACTAAGACAGTTTCCCACTAAGACAGTCCATCTAAATAAACAACATCAACGCTGCTGTCCTCCATTTCTTTCCTGTGTTTTAAGTACATGGGCCAGACGTGTCCATCAAAGAGACCCGGTGGGTCAGGAACAGTGTAGTTACGTGTACTTCTCCTCCTTTTGCATTCATTGTATGGAACTGCCAAGTAGTAGCGTATGTCAAATAGGTCTAACAGTGGTTTGTAATTATAAAGCAGGAAGCCTTCAATGACCAGTATGTGGATATCTTTGGAGGTGGGAAAAGTTGAGCAAGGTATTCCTGCACCAAGATCTTTCTGCCTTTACAGATGGCCTGTGTAAGTACAGGAAGGCATAAAAGCATCTGGCTTATACTTTTGGTGCTTAGCTCTGTATTTTGTGTTATAAGGGACTGTTCTTAGTCTTAACTGTAAAAGAAGTTTGAGATCTCTTCGGTTTCGGAGCCAGTAGTCAAACTCTTACTTTTCAAGAGCTGCCTCTGAAATGCCAGTAAAGATTAACTGCTTCAGAGGCAGGGAGTATGGATAAGGATATGGGTAGAATATATGTATTCTACACATCTTTTGTAGAATAAACTCAAACTCCTAACTGAGGTAACTGAAACCAGTCTGCTCTAAATGTTTTAGTTCCAAGTGGTGTGGTTTGTGATCAAGCTGAACAGAATATTGGGAAAACTGTTCTCCTTAACCATCTGCTTAGTTGCAAATGAAACATACTCACTCTTACACCTGTATAGGGAGACAAAGTGTGACAAAGCCTGAATCACACATGAACTTATGGTCACCAGCCACTCTGGTAAGCAGACAAGACAGGGCTGACTTTTTTTGATTGCTGTTAAGCCCTTCTGGTTTGGCAATGATTTTGATACTCAAATATGTCGGGACCTTTATCTTAATGTAGGGCTGGGAACTGTCTTCTAATCTGTGCAGTGCTCTGGGATGTAGTGAGGTTCCAAAGTCATGTAGGAGCATAAAGAGATTGGCTTTTTTGGTGGTTTTTGTTTGTGGAGTGTCATTGGAGAAACTGTTTTTTCAGTAAGATAAAATCCTTTATTTTTATTTCAGTAGAATCACTAACTTAATCAAATTTTTTATTCCCTTCTGGCAGAATAATCATCCTATTCTTTTTGAAAAGTATAGCAGCATAGTAAGTGCATCCCAATCTACTCCACAACCACTTATTTCCTTCAGTAACAGGAAGAAACATATGCTTAGTATAACACAGCAGCTTAGTTTATTTAGAAATATGTTTAACTTTGCTGAAGAGACTCAGTAGGCCTAGGGGAAGGTACAAGAGAACTATTTGCTGGTAGAATTGGTGATTAGTAAAAGTAGCACTTCAGCACTTCTGTCTTTCTCAGTAGACCAAGATCCTTTCCTGAATATAGCTATCTTTACCAGTTCATAGAGGAAATGGTGTGTCAAATCCACCTTAAATTTTCTTCTTTTTCTGATGCCTTGCCTTCTTTCTGAAGTGGCAAACAGCCAGGATTTCCGGAAGACATTTTGGGTGCTTCAGTCAACCGATGTCCCTCTTTGCAGACATAACAGATATCTGAAAATCAGTTCTGAAATTATGCCAGTTACTTGATGTAGTCACCTAAAGATACTTGTCTGATATTTTCTGCTGATTTTACATATGGGGATTGCATAACATGCTATGTTCATAGAATCATGGAAGTTCTAAAGCTCCTCATTGTACTTGGGAATACTCAGTGGTTTAGTCTAATTTTTTTTTTTTTTTAAAAAACAAGGACCAAGATTTTTACACACTTAATTTCTTCCTAAGCTTAACTTGTTTAATTACAACCATTATATCTGAAGTAAGCCATTGGGGCTCTGCTGTGTTCTGGATGGACAACATGGTAAGCCAGTGTTGAACACAGTTGAGAATCTGACCTCACAGCCTAAAAAATCCAGGACTTTATTGCTAAGCAGCATCACTGACCCCTTCTAAAGGAACCACTGGTGCACTGCAGGCAAGCTGTTCAAACCCATCCAAATAAAAACAGAACTGAAGCATTTGCTAATTAAAAACAAAACAAACTCACACAAAGAAAACCTTTCAGCCGAGCCAAGCTAGAACTTCTGAAAATGAAGTTCACTCTCATTGTCCTGGTTTTGGCTGGGACAGAGTTAATTTTCTTCCCAGTAGCTGGGATAGTGCTGTGTTTTGGATTTAGCATGAGAATAATGTCGATAACACACTGATGTTTTAGTTGTTGCTAAGTAGTGCTTATGGTAGTCAAGGACTTTTCAAGCTTCCCGTGCTCTGCCAGGTGCACAAGAAGCTGGAAGGGGGCATAGCCAGGACAGCTGACCCAAACTGGCCAACAGGGTATTCCATACCATATGACATCATGCTTGGTATATAAAGCTGGGGGGAGTTGGCTGGGGGGCAGTGATTGCTGCTTGGAGACTGGCTGGGTGTTGGTCAGCAGGTGGTGAGCGGTTGCATCACTCATTTTTACTGGGTTTTGTTTCTCTCTCTCTTTTTGTTTGGTGTTTTTTCCCATTTCATTGTTGTTATTCTTTTATTTCAAGTATTAAACTGTTCTTATCTGAACCCATGAGTTTTCTTACTTTTGCCCTTCTGATTCTCTCCCTATCCCACCGGGGGGTGGGGAGGGTGAGCGAGCAGCTGTGTGGTGCTTGGTTGCTGACAGGTTAAATGATGACACTCGTTAATACTGCTGTAGTTCAAGTCCCTTTGGGGCACTGGCTACCAGTGCTAACTGTGTATGAATATGACGTATTCATACTTGCTGTGTTTTCTCTTCTTCGTTTTAATGAGGAGGCTCTGTAGCCTAGTCATGAGTGTTGCATCCCAGAAATGTCTAGCTCCGTTTCCTGTTAATGAAATTTTTTCATACAAACCTACATTCCACTGATTTCACTTTTCTTCCCAAGGGACTATGGATTCTGTGCAGCATGCAGGGATCACCCCAATCATCAGCACAGCCTGGTTTAAATGCTAATGTGTGTAAGTCACGTCTTGCCTTACAAAAACTGTGTGCCAAGTCCTTTTCCAGGACCCTTTACTTACCAGCATTCACAATACTTGGCTGCAACAGTTGATCCTCCTAAGGCTTTAAGTTTGGTGCTTCGCTACAGGTTTTTTCCTAACTTCCATTTGCCTTTGTTAATGGCACTGAACATCTGCCTCTTGTCTTAAGATACTGATAATTCCTGATGTCTTAACTGGGTACCAGCAAATTCAAGAGGCTGCTGAATTTTACAGAAGCCAATGGGTATTTCTTCCCCTCCAGTGTGTATTCTCCCTTAAAAGTGGTTTTCCCCATAACTCTGTTAATGTACACAGGTGCTACACAGAGTCCAACCCACACCAGATACAGTAGATATTAATGTGACGTTGTACGTATCAACAAGGATGCAATAACTATATATGACTATTCAGCCTTTGGATATGTTTTGTCTTCTTTCCTGCGTCTTTGGTCAAAGTCATTAAAGTGCTTCATATCTTAGTGGAAACCTTTTGTGTTTTTTCCTCCTTGATCCTTAAACCTTAAGGAACTTAGTGATGTAGGTTCTTTGTCTCATGTGAGTCTCCAATACTGAAACAAATGATTCTGGAAATGCAAATGCTCTTCATTGAATCAGTCAGATGCTAGGGATTAGGTTTTATTTGTACAAGAACAGTCTGAGTTACTTTAAGGTTCAAGGAGATAGACACCATCTAATGAGATAATTTCTCTAAAAAAATGTTAGTTTATCCTTTTTGGGTAACTGCTGTTAGTTTTTTTTCTCCTTTCCTATAACTGTGGTTTCTTTGTATATAAGTGCACACTTCACTTAGCTGGCTTAACAAAATGGAAGTTCCTCTTGAAAAACTTTATTTTAGGAACTTTTTGCTATCTGTTTGTTATTTCTAAGCCTGAGATTTTCACATTAGATCCATGTACATTTATTTTACTATTTACACCTATCACAGTACATTAACATGGAATACCATCACACAGACAAACCAGCTACTGACGGCTAATATAAAGATACTGGATTCCACACGGCTTAATCTGCATAGAGACCAGAAACACATCTAATGGTGAAACACAGATAAGTCTTTCTGTATTTCCCTTAGTTTCAAACCGATTTTGTGTAGAATGTGATCTTCCTACCAGAAATATCTATTTCTGTATTTGTGTATTTGTCTTGTGGTCAATTTGCCTTGGGTGGCTAGTGTCTTCCTATGCTTGATAGCTTATATTTCTTATGGTCATGAAATATGCAATTAATAGTTCTTTTAAGCATTGTTTAAATATTAGTTAAATTTTGTTTGTCTTCCACTCTCCTCCCAGCAACCTGCCAGCGATACATAATCTCATACTGCATGTAACTTCTAATAGTGGACAAAACTCTCTGGGTGAATATTTCTCTGACTCCATGTGAAATGGAGATCTAAAGGAGAAATGACACAGCCTTGGACTACATCATCGATTTGCAGATTACTGTAGCTGTGCTTGCTTGAGATTTATTTTCCCTGGTGCAACCAATATTCATTTGACTTCGGTAATTCAGAAATCATACGGGATATAAAAATCTACTTCTACTTGCAGCATCCTTGTCACTGATCCTCATTCTTTAGGAAGAATTGGAAGTGAAACTCCACAGCAAAGTAGTTGAACATCACACTAGTTTGATAAGTATTTTGTATGCAACATCAGTTATCCTAAAGTTGCTTCATCTATCAGTTGTGCTATATACAGCATTGGTACTTGTGGCTTTTGTTTTGAGAAGTAGCCAAAATAGGATTTGTCAGCCATTTTTGAGTGCTGTTTATCAAGGGGGAAAAGCGTACAAAGCGTACAACAAATTCTTAAAGTGATGGCCTACTAAAATTGCGGTTTTACACCTTACTGGATGAAACATACCCTGTTTTCATTCACTTTTATCACTGGGGTGTTTTTGTTGACTCTACTACAGATCTTTTATGGTCACTGGACAGCCACTATATAGATTTCTTTTGGTTTTAGGCATGCGTGTTGAGTGATCCATGCAACAGTGAAGAACCTGCCATTGTACATTTCATATATTATTGTTGTACCAGTTGCTCTTGATTTCGTTAGCAGGATGCTGTTAGTTCCCCTCACCCTACAGTTTCATTCAATGAAAACATCTGAAAAGACAAACATGGTAGAGAGCCCAGAGCTACATGATGCTGCATTGTGTGGCCCCACAACAATCTTTAATAATAGCCAATCCTGCTTTGGCAATGGTGGGCTTGCTTGGAGGAGGTTCTGCCTTCTTTTCTGCTGGGCTGCCTGCAATGTTCAAAAGAGGACACCATTAAAACCAAGAGCTGGTCAAACTATTTCTTCTGACTTCTGGCTTAAAGAATGCAAGCCTTTCCTGCCCTTCTCCCCCTGCCCCCTAATTTTTTAACTCTTGTTTGAACAATACATCTAACACTTTGGTAGTAACCAAGCTGGTATGCGGGTTGAAACTAAGGAGTTGAAGAACAAAAATAGTGCTCAAATTGATTCTCTCATCAACTTGGATGTTGTAATTAGGAGAACAAGATAAAGGTAGGTTTTGATTTTTCAGGGTGAAAAGAATCTTATCTCTAACATTGCATTTAAAAGCAATGACATGAAGTAAACTAACAAGGGAGATAAATCATGCTCCCTGTGACTAAAAAGATATAAATAATTAGTGATGCACCTTAAAATGTCTCTATTAACCTTGTACTTGAACTTCACAGTCATTCCACATCCTTCTGGAAACTCTTTAGGAAGATCTTGATTTGTGCAAAATGGCAGTGTGTTTGGATACAAACCTCTTCAGCTGGTGGACCAAATTCACTTTCTAAGAAGGGCACCACTTTCGCTTGACTATCTCCCTGCCTAAGAGCTCAATTTGAGACGGATCAAAATCAATCTGTTAACTTTTACAGCTCATGTTGTGACTGTTTTGTTTGAAAGCTGCAGCTATGTGATCCCTTGGAAGCTTTTAATCTGCTTAGTTTCTGAGAAATTAGTGTGTTTGCAGTTCTGTCCATAAGTGATTTGGGTTGAGGTGATCAAAAAGCCTATTTATGCTGGTAAGAAGTAAGAAATTTGGGGCAGCTGTGCAAGTTTGCAGTCTTTTCTCTAGTTTCCATCTTGTCTGCAGTAAAACAGGCAAACTTTGCTTCTGATATCCTAGTATATATCTTAAGAGGTTTTTTCCCAGTTATTTTTGCAGAACCAGATGGGAAAATGATTGGCAAAAATAAACTTAGCTGCTTATAAAAGCAGGTTGTGGCAATGTGTATTCAAATATACTTTGCATATTTAAAACATACAAAGCAATTTTAAAATGGCCATAGATGACTTGGATTCAGTTTTAAGCGGTAATTGGGCATCTGAATTCTAAGTGGCCAGCAATTGCTGACACACTATCTTTTTTCAGGATGATCTAGCTAGATTAACCTAGCTTTTGGCAGAGGCTGGCCCAGCATGACCTCTGAAAATGCTCTTATCCAATTGTCTTTAGAGTTTTTCCTATTGTTCTTATTTTTTTTTAATGTTTAGGAACTCACTGGTAGGAGATTGTGTTGCTTTGTCTAAAGGTTTTAACTTGGTGCGAAGGAATTCAGCCATCTCTTTGTCTTCTTCTTTCTCTCTGGTGGAAAAAAAGAAAATAAATGTTACAGAAATAATGTTTTCTCTGTAAATGGGACAGTTAAAGCTAGAGTAGCTAGGATCAAATCACTAGTAAACAATTAACTTGTTTGTTCTTTTTTAAAAACACTTAATTTTGCTGCTTATTAAAGAGCAAAATATTTGCCGAAATGAAAACTGTAACAAACTTCTTGTAGAATTCAGAGAGAATTTTCCCTCAAGGTTCTTTACTGGTCTCTGATAGTGTTGGATTCATTATATTCCCTAGTCAGTGGATTTAAACCATAATGTATCGCCTACTTTAAGTTGGCCTCACAAGTGCTTCACAATGCTTCCTCTACAAAGTAAAAGAGAGGATACATATTGGTGTGATTGTACTGCTTATTTTTAAAGGCCTGCTTAGACAAAAGACTGGATCTCATGGTCTTCTGCTGTTAGTGTTTACCAAAACCAAGTATATTTCTCTTTGCCTGAAGATGACAGCATTAGGCCCAAAATAAAAAGATTGTGTTGCTAACCTTGATTGTATCTATTAATGATATTTCCATGTTAGCTTCTTTGCTATTTTGTTACTTAAACATTAAAAATGAGCACACTGAATATCTCAGTTTAGAGGAAAAGCAGTTTTTATTATCAAGAGTTTTAAAGAAAAGCCTCAGGTTTTACTGCAAATGTGAATTGACACTAATGTGTTCACATCTGCATAGTGCATAGCAGTACATTTTCAGCAGCCTACAATTAGGCTTCTGTATTGTCTGGCTGCTGATGAGGTTTTTGGAATTTGCACATCGAACCAGCAGTTGAGAGCCCTGGATTACATTACTAGCTCAGGCTTCTTGTCAGCTGTTGACTTTGGCCAGCTCTCTTTGATCAGCTGTAGGACTCTGGCAAGCTTTTTTCTCTCCTGTCCTTTGCTTGCTTAGAATTTAAATGTGTTGGAAGAGATATTGTCAGTTAGGATAAATGGATTGATGAGCCTTGAATGTTTACTGTTGAAAGAGACAGGGGAAGTAATAGCAAAACTCTGATTATTTGTAGAGTGTTGGGATCTCAGTGCAACAGCTGGAAATGAACTTTTAAGGAAGACCACAGGTTTCTCAGCAACTTTGGGCTAAGATACCGAGATGAAACCATTCTGAGACTTGCTTATGCTTTAGGTTGTGTAGACCTGTGATAGTGCTTGCATTCTCTTTTTTTTTTGCTATGGCAGGGTGAGAATAGTAATAATAAAGCCTGACGACATTAATAATTTGTTTAAAAAAGAAAAAAAAGAAAAAGGCAGGTTTTAGATGTCTACAAATTTGCCCCTGGTAGAATTCCATTTCATGTCTACTTCTCATGCCAAGAGGATCCTCTGGTAGCAGCACAAATCCTTCTCTTTTTAATGGTAAGTGCCCAGACACTTTCTGGTAGGAAAGTAAGAGACCAAAGCCCGCTGTAGTCATGAGATGACTGAATCATTAATGGGATAAAAAGCCACAGAAGTGCAGTAATCTAGTTTTAATGTTTTTCCTATGGAACTGGGAGGAGGCTTTTAACTTGGTAAGTTGTTTTAAAGGACCAATTCTCTCCTATTAATGTCGATGTAAATTTTGTCAATCACTCCAGTGTAGTATTAGACTTGTGAAATCTCACTAGGAAGTTCAGCTGCTTTTAGTTCTTACCGTAATCTCTCCACCTCTGCATCATCTACAAGAAAATCTCTTTTTTGTACCAGTCTATGGATCTTCTGAATCAGTTCATCCTCTCTTTGTTTCTCCATCTTTGTTTTTTCTTTTTCTGGTCAAAAACAGAGAAAAGAGACTATTACTTTAGATTCTAGGGCCGAGGGGTGGGGGGAATGGACATCGCAGATGTCTAAGAATGAATTGTTGATTGAAGCCAATGGTTCTTTAGACCTGAGTCCTCAAAACCCCAGCAAGTTCTGGTCACTGCCTCTTTTCTCTCTTCCACTTGCTGCTGTTATGTCTGATCAGCTTAATCGTCTGTAGACTGTGGGGCTTGCCAAGCCTACTTTTAATATTAAATTACTCTGCAAGACACTGCTTTGAATTTTTTAAAGAGCTTTGGTAAGAAAACAGTCCAGGATGCTTCATTAAAATCCATGGTACAAACTCCCTTTAACCTCAGGAGAAATGAGACCACACCAAAAGGAACCATTTCTCTGCATTTCATGACAGCTTTGGCTGTTGACTACAACACTTTTTTCTACTCTGGTAAAGCAGGTGAGCTGCAAATCCACACAAAAAGCATAAACTGTAAAATGTGGAAAAATAAATGAAAGTGTTTATTTTCCCTGTGCTTCAAAAATCTGAGTAATTACTATATGTCCTTGTTAATTGGCCAGTCTGTAATGACTAGGTTGTCTATAAACAACATTTTTTGTGACATGAAAGATGTGCCTGTCACAAACTAAACCTCATGAATATTAGGGATTACAGAGCTGTAGTTAAGGTTATAAAGCAAATGTAGTTAAGACAGAAATCTTCAAACTTAGCAAGTGGAGCAGAGATGAGAAAGCCAGAGGCAAATCCCAGCCTATGTATTTCCTCAAGAAGCTGAAAATTTTGATTAGCTGAGAAAACACTTTGTATTAAATCAAGAATTTTGGTTTTGAGCAGTAGAACTGCATTTAGAGAATCATAAAATTAAGTACAGTAAGAGTTGTGGGAAGAAATGCAAGCTACCTGCAGTCTGATGCATCTGAGCTATGTTATGTCTGCTGATTGAACTTACAAGATATTTTTAACAGCTAAATAAATCAGACATTTGAAAATAATTGATACAGCTTAATTTTGGATCATAGACTTCAGGACACTTATTGCTGGGAATTCCTGCAATAAATCCGTTCCTTAGTAAGTGACATAAAAGTACCCTGAATATATTTTTAAGACAATGAAATTCTGTAAGTCTCAATCTTAGAAAGTCATGCTCCTTGGAGAATTTTAAATTATGGTCTGCCAGTAGCAGGGGAAAGAATTTGTAATATAACATAAGGCTGCTCTGTCTGTGATGTATTTTCAGTGTGTTATCTTTTAGAAATGATAAAGGAAGGTGCTTACTGACTGCTATGAAGATTTCAAGACCTCTACATTGTTACCTATGGAGAATTCCTGTGATTAATGCTGAATTTGCAGCAGAGAAAAAAAGAGAATGCTTAGAAATGTTTTTTCTTGCTTTGCCTCTTATGTCTATGGAGCAAGGGATCTCCTCCTCTCACTACTGAAGGTAAAAGTTACTTTCTACTTCATTTCAATGTATCCTTTTCCCAGATTCAGATGTGCTCTCCCATGATATCCTTCAGGAAACTGCCTGCCAAATATATGCATCCTGAATTGTGGCAAAGTATTGCATACTCTATGTACTATAAGACTGATCTCATGTCTACTGAAATTGGCTAAACCATGTCTACTGAAACTAAAGAGCAGGTATCTCTAAAAATCTGTATACCAACAGGAAAATTATGATAAAGATGTTATGAATGAACCCATTTCTGGAAAGTATTTTTCTAGGTTAGGCACAAGCTGTGTAACCACTTAGTTCTGTGTGAATGCCAGCAGCTTCTTTGTCTTCGTTGAGACAAAAGTATTCTTGTTGCGAGTCTGTCAAAAGGTGGTGCTGCTGGAACTGCGCATACTTAATTCTTAAGTTTGCTGAGATTTGCAAAGTGCTAAGTAGAAACTGCTGTCTGTGGATCTCTGCTTAAGACTTTGTGACTGGAAAATAGTTTCTAAATGTTTTTAAAAAAGAAAAAAAAAAAGCCCACAAAAAAAAAGAAAACTGATCAACCCTAACTAAGTTAAAAGTAAGGGTAGGAAAGCTGCAGTCTAGAAGAGGTGAGGCAAGGGGAATCATTCATAGATTATTTTCTAGGATTCATAATCCTTTCCAATACCATTTAAACCAGTAACGTACCAACAGTGTTACTAGAAATTAAAAATGTGACCTGTAAGTAACTAAGAGGTATAAAGAAAGAAAAATAAGAAAGACTATGAATCCACTTTTGTTGGGTGCAGAGAAAAGTGGAAAAGTTCTTATACAATTAAGAACGTGTGGCCTCAGAGTAGACCTGTTTCCTATTTCATGAGTGACCTTCTCTCTCCTTTCTGGGGAGAAAGTTAAAGTTGCACAATAAAATGCGGGGGGGGGGGGGGGAAATAAGAATAACCAAAGGAGAGTCAAAACTTAAAAGAAATGGGGGGGGGGGGGAGCGAAATAAGAATAACCAAAGGAGAGTCAAAACTTGTCCTTAATAGTTAGGGAGCAGCAAATTATTTCTGAAGAGTGCTAGAGGCCATGCAACAATATCTAGTGTAAATGGCCCACTGCAGTCTGTACTTTTTTCTTGAACAGAGTAGGGCTGTTGTGGATGATCTAAAACAGCAAAGCTGTAGTGAAGCAAAATTCCTCATTGATTTTAGCCGGAGTTTGGAGTTAAGGACTGCAAAACTGCCCACCACTCTGTCGCTCCTTAGAGCAGTGAATTTGCAGAGAATTAAGGCAAAAGAGAAAGCAGACTTTTGCCCCTTGCTTTTTATAGAAACCCATTTTACTTTATTCTAGAATTTACTTTATTCTAGAACGTAGACTTAACTACAGGTGTGACAATGAATTGGTGTATCTAGGAAAAAATCAATCACGTTCACAGTGATGGTTATAAATCCCTCTCCTTTCTCCCTTTTATCTCGGGTATCTCAGCACTCTGTCTTTTCTACCTGACAATCTCCATGCCACTTGGTTCCCTTGAGATTGCCAAAAGAGTGCAAGATTTAAGGAACGTGCACCTTGTTTGAGTGATATTTGCAGAGCTGCTGTCAAGGGAACAGTGAAATACAGCATGGAAAGAAATTTAGAGGCCAGCAGATAAAAGATGGGAAGGAAAAAGTGAAGAAAAAATAAAGACTAGAGGAAAAAGATATGAAACTCAGCCTTGGGGGTAGATTTCTGATTGTTAGGGGCAGAGGTGTGTTCCTGACACCACCCTACCTGTGCATCACCCAAGCATTATCCTAATATTGGGTTGGAGACAGCCATTACCTGGGATTGCTACCAAACTCTGCAGCTCTTTCTTAAGGTTCATAATGTCTTTGCACAGCTGGATGTCATCCATCCTGCAGAAACAGAAAAAGCATAGTCAGAGACATGCAAACTCCATCCTGTGTTGATGGGATCAGCCAGATCTCATCTGAATATATGGTACTGTCCCTTGCCTGGGACCTATGCATCAGCTTGAAATGCAGAGGTTTAACCTTGGAATAGCAGAATGAACTGATACTGTTCATTCACAAATTTTAACAGCAAAAGGTATTTAATACTAAATGCCTGTCGAGCCCTTGATTACTTGTCTTACTGGGATCTAATTTGTGTGTAGGTCATATCTGTCACTGCAGATTATTTCAGATGCCTTTTGCTTTCTTGAATGTCACCGAACATTTTGGAACAGTCATTCAAAGTCATGAAAGAGACAGGCGTGCCATATTGCACATACTGCAGCAACAGTTTTCACTAGGGAAAAGAGTAAGGATGAGAATAACAGGGAACCTGGAAAGGGGCAGCAGAAGCTGATACATTATGTGGCACAGCCAAGACAAAGTTTATATTCCACTACCAACTTTCTTTGTGACCTTACTAATAACTTAGCCCTGATACCAAAGATCTGTCATAATTTGGCATCTAACTATTTTGAGGTTTTGTGCCTTGGGTGAACGTCTTCCATGGTTGATGTGAGTGCTTCAAATCCTTGATGTGTGCAGAAAGTCCATTAATGTTAAGACACAGAAGACAGCTAAAAAAAAAATCTGTAACATCAGCAGAAACTGCACCTTCAGTTCTTATTGAAACTGATACCTATCCTGAGAGCTGCTATACTGAATTATTCCCCTGGAAGCTAGCAAACTTCAGCATTAGCTTCCTGGCAAATGTTGTATTTTACTGTCTCAGCCATATTGGCAGCCAAGGCTCAGGTGTTGGTTCTGAGGGCTGCATCAGGGGCTTCCATTTTGAAATCACGCCCTGAAGAATATAAAAAACAGCCCTTGTGATTAACTGTACATTCTTCAACTCAGATGTCACCAACACTATCCTTGCCCACAGATCTCCTTGTTTCATAATCCTGTGTCTGAAGAGTGGATTGTCTGTTGCTTAAGCACCTGAAGGTAGCTGAAGTGCTATCGGAACATGGGTTGTCACAGTGGTATTTCAAGAGAGGAAACCCAAGAGATTAGAGAGTGTGTGTGTGTGTGTGTGTGTATGTGAGAGCAAAAGCACAAAGGATAATGCAGTCAAATTATTAAATTAAGTGAGGAATGGAAGAAGTAGGTGTTTCTGGCACAAATAAGATTTTAATCACAACCCAAGAGCTTTTATTCTCCCTGCTGCCTCTGCATGGAACGCAGGTCTCCACAGGGAGCTGTCCTTCAGCTGCTTTGCTCATATTATTAAAACATGTTGATCCTTTTATTATTTGCTGCTTTGGTTAACTCCATCTTGTCTGTTCTGCTACTTTCATTGTGCTATGACAGCTGTTCCTGCTGCCTTTTTACTTCTTTCTTCCCAAAATACGACAGTGAAATACCTCTGATAATAATCTTTATTGCTGACCTCTTTTCCTTGTTTAGGTGCCACTGTCACCTCTGCTGGGGATCTGCTCTCCCACCATACATCTGTCCTGTAAGACTTACTTTTATTGGGAAGATCAGCATGCTAGCCTCAGGGCTAGTCCATGGTTCACTGCTGCATGTGTTCAGGACACTTGGAGGCAGAGACATTTATACTGATGATTATTCTTTCTTGGGCTCCCCATATTATTCATGCTGATCACAAGCAAAGCCTGTTTTACTCTTGAGATCCATCATGCTAAATGGTACTGAAATTACTTTTATCAATTAACAATCTTAAACACTATCCCCTCAGGAGAATCAATATTCAAAATGTGCTGGGATGTAAGCAAGCCTCACAGCTTCTTATCCATTCAATGTTCATGCAGTTTGGGTGTTATATTAATATATAATGAGTGTTAATATATTTGAGGAAAATTACTATGGTTAACAAAGATGACAGTTTCTTGGCGAGAAATGTTCAGTATTGAACTGCTGTATGCAAATGATATCTAGCGGCCAGAACCTCAACTAGGGAGGAGACCAGTGAGGTTCTACAAAAGAGAGCTCCATGACATACAGAGAGAGGATATTCTTTTTCCTGTATCAGGTAGACTGGGCTTCATTCTGGGAAGATCTGAAAGATACTAACTAAAATATTTCACTGTATCAGTTTGGCTCCCTGCCCTCCTCAAGGAACTCCCAAAAGCTAATGTCACTGCTCTTCTCTCAGGATTTGCAAAAATTTAAAATATCATTGGCAGTATGTTCCAAGCAAGCAAGACCATCGATGTTCAGTAGTCCCTGTGCTCAATTTGTGGCAAAGGTACTGGCCTCATTTTGCAACTGTAGTTGCAATTCCTCCCATTATTTTGGCTCTTTTTCAATCTGACTGCAGAGCATATAGCTAGCACTCTCCATATATATTCTTAGCATCTCTTTTTCCTGAGACTTAAATTTTGTTCCTGCCTTGTAACTCCCAGGAAAGAAGTAAGTACGTGGCCAAGCACTTAAGGGCTGTAACAGCTCTGTGACAATCTGAATTCCAAAAGTCATAAGCCAGATGACCTCTCCGGAGGCCCAGCTCTGTAGGCTAGTGCATTTTGATGACTAAACCCACCATCTGTACCAATCCCCTTAAGCACATGGAACATCTTTCCTCCCATCTGTGTCAAACAGCCTTTGTGTTTCATCCACTCCATGGTGCTGATTAGGGGGAAGAAAAAAAAAAAGAGATATGGTTAAATGACTAAAGGAGGGCTATGGGACATATTCATAAAAATCATGTGAAGGCTTCTTCCATCTGACTTAATGAAAGCAGGAGGTGTAGTTGCTTGTAACTATAAAGCACATAACACATCTGCTAGCAAATAATACTGAATGTAGGACTACAATTGCTGTCCTGGGCAAAAGTACCTTGTTGCCCTCAAAGAAAAGGGAAGAGGAGGAACTCGGGAAAGAAAGCTCTTGGAAGGCCATTCAATCTGTACTGGTACTATGAATCTTTTTCTCTTTTCCCCCTTATGTTCTGGTTCTTGGATGTTACAGGAGGCCCAGGAGAAGTTAATGCTGCTTCTAAAAAAAAATCAAATCCCAGTGGATTTCTCATCTGAAAGCTGGATAGTCAGCAGGGTTTGACTGAAAGCATATTTGTATTACTGGCAGACCTCTTTAGGAAGTAAAAAGAGCTTTTGGGAATTTTAAAGAGAGCAGGAATCTGCAGAGTAAAGAAAACAAAACTCCTTTGTGTCCCCTAACCTTCTACAGAGAAGCTGGAGAACACGCTGAGCCTAATTCTGCAGCACTTTCTTTCCTATATTATAAGTCAAATCTATCAGAGTGCAAGACAGACAAGAGGAGAAGTTACACAGACTACTGTCCAGCTTATTTAAGAGCACTGTTATGCTCCCTGTGTACCTGGTGCTTTTCTCAAAGGAGAGGAGCACAGTCAGGTGGTTGGTCTGTGCAGAATGCAATGGCTTTTTCCCTATGGATACAGCATGGCACAGGGTACTGAAATGACACCCTTCAGGCTGGTTTATCTGCAAAGCTGCTTGAGA
The DNA here is from genome assembly GCF_000690835.1 of Fulmarus glacialis. NCBI lineage: Eukaryota > Metazoa > Chordata > Aves > Procellariiformes > Procellariidae > Fulmarus > Fulmarus glacialis. The sequence continues at coordinate 15,330 of NW_009196289.1, read as the reverse complement.
CATTTGCATAAAATTTGCAATATACAAACAACCTTTGCTGGATTCTCTGTTCTCTAGAATAGATAGTACATTCTTTCCAATCCCTGTGAAATCATTTTTGATATTGTAGAAAAAACATCAGTAAAGCAAACAGCAGTTACAATATGCCAGTTTTTCCCCCAGAGCCAAGTTTTAAATGTCTGCCCAGCTATCTTAAACACGTGAGTTATGAACACGATAAAACATTTCTCTTATTAACAGCCCAAATCCATTCCTGGAGTAATTGCAATAGTATTGAATTAGGGATGAATCCTTGGTGTGCTTTCACGTATTCCTGACACACTGTCTGCAATTCTGCTTTTCTGTTTCTTGATGGCTTATTGCAAGAAACCCTCTGTATGCTTGGAGATATCACATAAGCATGTATTATTCTTTTCTCTCTTGGTATTTCAAGCTATATCATGAAAACCTAAAAGCAGGTTTTTATGTTTGCCCAAAAAAAGGTAAAATAGCTCATAATGAATAAACAGCATGAGCAAAAGATTTTCTAAACATGTCACAAAATGACAGGAAAATAAGTGGGTCGGAACAGTCTGCAGTAATCTGGCCCAGTGACTCAGCCCCAATACGTGTTTCTGTGGTCCAGTTACGAGGAGAAGAATGCTCTAAGCACTGTCATTCCCATAAAATCCACAAGTGAGGTGAGAGCATGAGTCACCTCTGCCGTGCACCATCTGGACTGAGGGGGAGCAGGACAAGGAAATAGAGAGGAGACCTCCCATTCAGCTGTGCCCTGGCAGGTCTCAGAGGCTGTGGAAGATAATGGCACGCAGGACTTAAAAAAGAAACGTTCTGTACTGGACAGAGAAGTGGTTTGTTTTGTTTCATTAGAAATTATTCCATAACAGCTAAATTTTTCTGTCATCTTTTCAGCTGAGGAAGAAAACCAAATTCCCTAGTGTAAGACCTAGTACCATCTAGAGCCATGGATGGAAAAAAAGCAAAAATGATAGTAAAGGGCAATAGGAAAATCACTAAACGCTCACCTTAACGGTCAGCCAAAGAAAAAGAGATGGCCAACAAGCTTTTCAAATGCTTAAGATTTGAGAGTAAGAATTATTAATAACAGCTACATAAGCAGCAAATATCTTTTTCTTTGATTTCTGGACAAGCAGAGCAGTTCAGCGTGTCTAGAGAGCTGCTGCCTTTGCTGAATGACTTTCAAAGCTAGAAATAGATCTGTGCTCCCTCTAGCATGTCTATAAGAGGAGGTCTGAGATTCTTTTGTCTTCTGTTATTAAAGTGCTTGAAGTTAAAAATGAATGTAGAGTGGTTTTTTTGGTTTCCTTCCCTCTCTGCCAAGAGGGTTTGCAGGCACTTAGGTTATTTTTAGTTCTGTTTTAATATATTCCTGTTGCAGAAGTAAAATGCTTGTAATTGTTAGAGTTTCTCAAGACTTTGATAATGCCAGTCTAGATGGCCTAAGAATCAGATATCATGCTAAGTCATGAGTTGACATGATTACATGTATCTGGACAAGGTTTCAATACAGGGATAAGAAGATCATCTCTTTGGTGCTGTCACCAATGAACATGCTGAACACTAACCAAGAGCAGCCAGTAGTGATGAAGAAATCTGGGTGGTTGAAGTAAAAAGCTGTGTAGAAATAAAAAAGAATTGCTACAGACAGAGATGTTAATGTGTTGTCAAGCTGCAGATTTGTTAAAATAAGGATTGAGGTGGGGAGGAGGGACATCAGTGGAGACTGCCTTTGGGGAATCTGGAATGATGAAAGTATTCTGTGAATAGAAGAAAACAAGAAGTTTATGTATGCCCCTCTTCTACTTTTGACTCCATTTTGTCCCTGTCAACTCATCTCAGTTTCTTAAAGCTTCTAATTATAAATCTGTGAAATCACAGGAAATGTTTAATGAATATAGCACACGTTGTCTGAGTCATTATGGTGTGTGTTTATCACCTTGTTATTTAGCTCAGCACCTGGTGCTGCTCAGGCTGGAAGACACAGAGCTGGCAATTAAGATAACAGATTGCTGACCAGCCTGCTTGGCAGGTCAGGTTACAAATCAAAAGTCCTATGATTAACCTCAACTATTAAAATAAGTGTGTCTATCTTTTCTTGTTAAAAGTGCTCTCTGTTGGAGGAACAGTGGGTAGAAGCACTGGACCACAAGTTGCAAAGTAATGTTGTAATTCAGCTGTCGTTTCAGACAATTGAAGATGGCAGGATTTGAAAATCTCAGTCCCTGGAGGTCATATTTAAGGCACATTTCACAGAAATTCAGAAAAGTGTCTAAAGAAGCTGTCTGTATTTCATTCTCACTGACATTGTTAAATTCTCTTGAGCTTGGCCATCTCCTCTGCCAGTTACGAAATTTTACTGTCAACTTCAATAGTAACAAGAGGAGCTTTCCTGGAAATGTCCCACTGTGGAGGGGAATACTTCTCTACATGGCAAAAACTGACTAAGTTAATTTTTCTAAACACATACAATAGAGAAGTTAGATTTAAATTCAGAAGTATCTAACCCCATTGCAGTAGCATACAGAAGACTGCATGTAAAAGCTTCAATTCACTGTTGAATTCATCACTGATCTATACTCTCCTATTTATAGCAGAAGGCAAGTGAGAGAGACCACTGAAATACCACAGGTCAAGAGTTACATGTTATTACAGAGCATCCTTGCCTATAGGAAGATCAACTGTGCAAAAGGGTGGGCCACAATAACTGTGAGTACTATACATGCATGATGTATTATGAATATATTATCTTGGATACATGGTCTCATAGGAGACAATTCATTCTACCATCCACTCATGCAAACCAGACCACAGGTAGCTAAGAACTGGGAAATCAAAAACAGTTTGGGATTAAAGGTTACATTTGGAAATACAGTGCTAAATTACTGACCTAAAAATGACTAAGTCAAAAGATTAAAGATACCCAGACCTGCTCCCTCTTCTATTAACAGCAGTTTGTGACAACCACAACATATATTCCATGTAGAAAATGCTATTTAAAGAAAATTTTCTATTAAATAGCTGTCCAACAGAGATAATAATGAAAATTCCTCCTCTTACATTTTTTTTTTAAGACACAAACATCTTGACTAACAGGTACTAAGTCTACAATTCATTAAATATGTTGCTAATGATATGTTTATCACTACAGATCACTAAAAAAATGCTTTTCCTTTCTGAGCATTTTAATGTAGCATTTTTACTGCCACACAGTTGAAAGTGTAAGGTTATATTTTCCTCTGGGATTGATTGTTTGCTGTCAAACCGGGCAGAGGAGACGGCTCTGCAGAGACATCAAACTGAACAAAGGTATTTTTCTTTCCTCTTTGAGAGCTGATTTGTATTTATACTTTCAGCTTAAAGTGCACAGTCTGGAACTTTGCAATTCTGTCCTGAACTCATGTTCCTGAGGCTTCCAGGCTCCCGTCTGAAGAGCTGGGAGACCCTCACCAGAGCTGGGCCTTCCAGGAGTTCCCAGTTCTACAGTGGGCACGCTGACATCCTTGAGGCTCCCAGATCCACAGCAGTCCCCTAGAAATGCTGTCCCTGATCTCAGAAGCCTCAGGCTTTGAGTATCTGACAACTTTCATTATAGTAACCAGGTTGCACCATTTCCTAGTTTACAGTTTCCTGGTTATTTCCTCAAGGACTCTGGTATTTGCAGGTGAGACACCATTGCAATGTGCTTGGATGGGAAAGATTAAACAGTCACAGCCACAAATTAATCCTATCTTGCAGAAGAGTGTGTGCCACACCAGGCTGTATCAATGGGACAGCCATGGCATCCCTCATAAAGCTGGGCTTGGTATTTTCCCTAATGGTACAGCCATGGTATCCCTCATAAAGCTGGGCTTGGTGTTTTTCCTAATGGTACAGCCATGGTATCCCTCATAAAGCTGAGCTTGGTGTTTTCCTTAATGGTACCTTATCTTATGAAGTCGACAACCTGACATGTATATTTATTGAAAAATATATAGCATAATACAACTGCCTCCTTCTCTACAGCATCCCAAAGTGCATCCTATGTTCCTAGATTAAGATACAATCAGGAAAAAAAAGGAAGGAATTCACAGTGAGTTGTATTGTTAAGATTATAGAACTGTGAAGAAAAAGGATTTATTACTCCTTTCCATGAAAAGACAGATCTTATCAGAAAACACTGACAACAACAACTCATGAAAAAAAATCTGGTTTTGTTGGTGTTACTTTGCACTATAGTAATAGCTAGGTGCTAAACTCAGAGAAAAGTACTAGATGCTGTACATGTAAGTAAACAGTCCTAAGAGAATTCCATGCTTAACCTTAGCAGAGAGAAAACAGATAATATACTGTACAAAGACAAAAAGTAGCAGAGAGAGAATCAAAACTAGCCAAGAAAGCAAAAGTCAGAACACCTGCTTAGCAATATAAAATCAGTGAGTTACCACCGCTATTCACATCTTTGACAGCTTGTTTATCTCTTTACGCTCTCCCTCCCTCTCACCCTTACCCAGGGTGATGCTCAGTGTGTGTCACTGCTGCCACACATGGCATTAAGCCACTGAGAAGTCACAGCTGATGCTACATTAGTGAGTCACTAGAAACAGAGATAAAGTATTTGGTTGAAAAAGTAATTAAAATTTGAAATGAACTTTGTTCATACAAAGACAGCAATCATTGCTGCCTTTTCTCACTTCAGAATGGAAACACTCCATGTGAACAGGCTTTGTAGTACAGTATTACTTTTCCAGTTTAGCCAGTAATGAGAGACTGTTTGTTTCATGTTCCCACTTTGTGTGAGCCTACTAGATTTACTGTACTCATTCTAAATTAAAACATAGGATTTCTAAGTTGGTTTATTGAAGGTTATCATCACCAAAGGAATTAACCTCTCACTTCTGCAGTTCTTGTGTAGCTTGATGTTGCTTCACTTTGCATACGTTGCATAAAGTCAGGCAATCAGCAGACATACCTTTTTGTACTTTAAAATACCAATGTGCTCTGCATACTGCGAAAGACATAAAGGTGAGAATCCTATCTGACCTCTGTTGATGTGTTATTGTCCTTACAATGAATAAATTTTTCTCCATGATGAATTTGCCCTAAATTTGAGATTCTACCATTATGTTCAATACCCTATAGAATGACTATTACTGACTATCCCACCTCTACTACTACTAGCAATGGGTACATCAATGTCACAACAGCAAAAGAGAGATTTATGGGTTTTTTTGCAAAGCGGGAAAAGGATAAAGGTTAAAAAGGCAAGTAAAGAAAAAGCAAGCCTGATTGGAAGCAAGAAAAAAAACCCAAAACAGGGATTAATTATGTACTCTGGACAGCTAATGAAGCTGTGGGACTGCTAGTATGAGTTTATTACCAGGGCAAAGTCAAGCTGCAGCAAACCTATCTACATAAAAGGTAATTGTTCCTGGGATTACAAGTAAGCAAACATAATAGTGTAAAATGGTCTAAAAACCTGAATGGATCTATGGAGAATTTGGATGATGTAGATATTATGAGCACTCTGGAGAAGAGGGAGTCATCTAATAATGTGTAGTGAGAGCGTACAAAGACAATGACCAATTTTAATTTTGCTAAGTCAATGTGGAGGTGAATTTGGCTTTTTCACAGTATTAGTTTAGCAATGTAATAACCACACAGACATTAAGCAATACTCTGTTATATTTATAATATTTTTACAGATAAAACAAGTTTCACAAGGTAAGTAAAACTGTTTTCAATAATTGCCTAAAGCAACCTTATTGGGCTTACTATTTAATATCTTATATTCCCTATACATTAAAAAATTGCCATTTAGTATCACCCACATGGCAGAAATAACCACTCCCAAGACAGTTATCACAGGTGGAAGCAACTTCCACAGTTTTAGTTCAAGGTCATCCAATATAGCTGGCTTGAAGTTTTGCTTTCCATCTGGAAAGCCAGCAGTATCAGGCACTGGCAGATTTCCCAAGGAGCATGTTTCATGATGACAGTGAAAGCTATTTTATAAGAACTCCATACCTTTTCTATTCACAGGCATAGGGAGTAACTGTGGGTGATAAGATCTCACCTACACTATTAATATTTACTGGGTCAGAATATGCTAATACATTTTAAAATGCATGAATTTTGCACTACAAATGATTTTGAGGTTCAGTTTTGATCTGTTCCTATATCATATAGAGGTCTGAGGTTTTGCTGACTGTCTCCTCCGTCAGCTAAGCTGAGCTAACACATGCATTATCCATTTTTACAATTGTGTCTTTCAGCACGGTAAACTTCCATGCCCCCCAGTGATATGAATCCTAAACTGCTTCTGAAGCCACACACAAGTATCCATAGCAGTAACACATTAAATGTGCAACGAAGAGCATGCTGCCTGAGCAGCTCCCTTGGCTTTTTGGGTATGTTATCTCACCAGGAAAGAAAAAAAAGAAGTGGGACAGAAGAATTAGAAAGGGAGAGAGAGTGTGCATGTTCTGAAGTGGTATGTTTGCTTTCCTTAACAGCAAAGCCAGATTGAAAATTTACAGTTTGACCCAAAACTCTTTTTATAGAAAACATTTTAAGAAATGAGCTGAGAGAAGCCTGAGAAGCGAATGAGGGGGAATGCTGGCTAGCTATAAACTGATGCTTTTCCGTACATATTGTCTCCTTCATATCAATACGTGCTGAGTCCTCAGCTTTTCTGAAAATAAACCCAGAAGAGCTGGAGATAGCATATGATGGCTTTAAGCTATATTTTCATTTCCTGGGCTGGCTAGAGATGGTCACAACAGCTCCTGGCATGATTTTATGAAATTTCACAATATAGAATCATAGAATCATAGAATAGTTTGGGTTGGAAGGGACCTTTAAAGGTCATCTAGTCCAACCCGCCTGCTGTGGGCAGGGACATCTTCAACCAGATCAGGTTGCTCAGAGCCCCGTCCAACCTGACCTTGAATGTTTCCAGGGATGGGGAATCTACCACCTCTCTGGGCAACCTGTGCCAGTGTTTCACCACCCTCATTGTAAAAAATGTCTTCCTTATAGCTAGTCTAAATCTACCCTCTTTTAGTTTAAAACCATTCCCCCTTGTCCTGTCGCAACAGGCCCTGCTAAAAAGTTTGCTGCCATCTTTCTTACAAGTTCCCTTTAAGTACTGAAAGGCCGCAATAAGGTCTCCCCGAAGCCTTCTCTTCTCCAGGCTGAACAACCCCAACTCTCTCAGCCCTTCTTCATAGGAGAGGCAATGACTATGGTTGCCTGAGCTAAAATGCACAATGTAAATTGTGGCATTACCTAATTGAGGAAGGCTTTTATAATCTGAATCAGATTTTATAATCTGAAAATTGATTCCATGTAAACTTTAGGTAATTCTTCATATCAAGTATTCAGCTGGAAATAGTACGGACTTCCTGGATATGAAGAGTACAGCTGTCTTCAGCTGCCCTCCTTTTCTTTTTAAAGGAGGAAATAATAGCATGGAGCAAAGCAAAGGCTTACAAAGGCTAATATCTGACTTGCAATTTGCATCAAGGTCTGAGAAACATCATGACCTGTTAATCGATTGCTTCAGCTGATTTTGCTTTCTTTATTTCTTTGTATTGATAAAAAGAAAAACAAAAATTATCAGAAAGCTGGCCTCTTTTAAAGTATACACTACAAGATGAACTATTTCACTTTGGTATATAGCATGTAATCTGTTAAATAGATAAAAGAGTTCAGCTGCTTCCCTTGCTTTTCAGATCAAAAATTTCAGGGGACAGGCTAAGAGCATGCTGTCAAACATCTAATTTTATTGAGCTTCACTCAGCAGAATTAAAAAGCTGTGTTTTGCAATAAAGAAGCCTCACAAATCTGAAAATCAGAGATGTCATCTGGAGTTTCCTGTTTCTTTCCTGTTTCTTGTACTGTATGTTTTTGCCTCACTTCAGAGTTCCACAAAGTTACACTGTTTAAATGTATCTTTGTGTTTAGTTTTAATTACTGAAATGAGGTCTCACATTATGTTTAGTATACCAGTAAGGAATTTCCACTTCCATCTGCAAGGCAGAGACAAAAGAGTGTACAAAGGACTACAAAGCAGTACAAAAAGAGAGAAAAATCACATATATTGAAACTGTACAGATATTTGTGGTCTTCACTTAAAAATTTGTGGTGTTTCATTTTTAAACAGGGTAAATCATGTTTCCACTGTTCTCACTGAATGTTCACTTTTTCTGTATTTTGGGGAAGTTTTTCTTTAACACAGTGATAGGCAGACTACAGAAATATCTATATTTGTCTAAGAGCAAACACAGGTATTCCCCTTCAACAGTAAATTATTGGTCTGTCACTAAAAACCAGTATGTACTGCTCTGTGTGGCTGTGGACAGTACATGATTTGTGGGCCTGGTATAGAGATGCGGACGAATTGCCACACCTTCTTAAAGATACCTTCTGAATTTTAAAATAATTTTGATGGATATTAGTACATACCTGACTTATGGAATTATGGAATTATGGAATTTCTGGAAGCTGTCAGTAGATGTCTGCCAGACAGTTTAATTTGCAGAGCTGTGACCCGTAAACTGCACTGAGTTCAGGTTTAGACAAGGGTATGTGGCCTTCTTGGGTGCTGTACTTGGGGTAATCTGAGCAGTAAGTGTTTCTATTGAAGGACAGGTGGAGGACACATGCATTTAACAGCTCTGCATCCAAATATCCCCCAGTTTTCACGAAGGCCTCCTGGGACGAACTCGCCAGTGCTCCATTCCCTCCCACCGGAGCCAGGGGCATTGGAGGTGGTTGCTAGAAAAACATTTTTTTTTGAGGGCCTTAGCTGGCAGCCCACAGCCCTCTATGCCACATAGCCCAGCAGACAATAAGGGGAGTGCACAGAGTTTGTGAGGAAGGAAAAAAATTCCTCCAAGCTGTTGCAAGAGGAAGGTGGGTGTAAGGGGAAGGGTTGCTGCAGTGGCCCCACAGACAAGGCAGCCATTTTGTATTGGGTGGTTGAGCTGCGACCTGCCACAGAATGGCAGCCATTTTGTCTCATGTGGCTGCAGAGCTCATTTCACCTGTGCGGGCAAGCAGTTAGCACTGCCTTGCGCGGCTCTGCAGTGGGAGGGCTCCTATGAAGGACTCCCTCCAAACTTTAAAAATAAAGTGTGCCCCTTATTAACGGAATTTTTGCTGCCCTTTCCCTTCTTTAACCAGAATCATAAACCTGCAGGCAGGTGAGGTCTCTTATCTGGTGACTGGCTTCAGTATCGTGTGAATTACTGTTGCTGACTGAGTGTCCAAATCTCTTTCTAAAGGTGGAAAATTTCTTCCTGAGGAGTTTAACCTTTCTGTCGATGGCCCAGAGCAAAGATCGTGAGTAATTTTAATATCCAGTACAGAACAAAGCAACTCGCTTATTCACAGTGCGACTGTTGCAAAGAGATGGGAGGAAATTCATAAACTGAAAAAGCAAGCTTTGATGTTTTAACTCAATACTTAATCACAGAAATGTATGTGAAATTTGTTCAAATATAATTGAAATTTTCCTCACTTTAATTTTGAAAACTGAAAATCTAAGTCTGTGGAACTCATAGTATGTTTGATAGACACAGGCTAACAGATGAGACAGAGCCTGCTTGGGTATGTATGGGAAAACAAACCACATACAGTTTTGTATGGTTTTTGAACACTACTCTGTACCACTTTTTAAGTCTTATACTATTAAATCTTTTCATTTTTTAGTTTAATCCCACTGCCTTATTCTCAACTACTTTAGGACCTGCTTTGAAATAATAATGATTAAGTATCTGGCTGTTATTTCTTCACCATCCCACTCTTTCTTTCACCCTTACAGGGTGACTCTTCTAAAGCTTTTAGCGATGATGAGCTGTTCAGTAAAGATTTTATTTAGATACTGAAGTGCTACCAACTGTGAGTACCGTAATGTAACATTTGTGTAGTGACATAGGAGCGGCGTATTTCATTTTATCCCTTTTGTTGTCCTACAGACTTCATTAGTCATTGGTGATACTTTGTTCAGTGGGGAGAGGGAATATGGACCTCAGAGTATTACTATGGTAAAAATAGCGCCTCAGTGCCTTAACTTTCAAAGCAAGGAAAGCTGTCTGTATGTTTTACTAACGACTCCCTCATGTAGAGTTCATGTCACTTGAAGAGAGACATTTTTTTAGCAGGAAAAGTTTTTACTGGTTCATGCACAGAAGTTTGAAAAATGCAAACCAACTCTAGGTCTGCTGAGCATCCAGACCTTGGTAGGGGTTTTTTTTAGCTGGGTTTGCTTTTTGTTTTTGTTTGTTTGTTTGTTTGTTTGTCTTTGTACTGGCTCATATGCTAACCTCGAGCAGTTCTCTGCCAAATGTCCGTATTTTATGGCTACTGCATTTGTTTGGGCAAAATGTTGACATAACAGTTAAAGACAACATCTGTTGTTGCAGAGCTGTTTCAAACATCAGTAACGGTGAGTTTTATTATCAACCCATCTCGATCTTCTTTGTGCATCTTCAAGGAAAACAGTAATTTCAATTAGCATTCTTAGAGCAAGTTCCTTCCATGGATTAAACCTGCATCACTCCGACGGGAAGAGCTCGCTCTGATTTCCATCAGCAACAGGTCTAGCTTGTAGTGTTTTGTTCTTGAGTTTGTATTCTTGAACGTGAATGTTGTTAAAATATAGTGTCTGTGCTGTGAAGAGTTATAGTAGTTGCTGGTGTGTCTAAGTAAAGCTGACAGGCTGTAGGCCTCTAAGAGGAGGGAGCCACAGCCACCATTAGGGATGGTGATACACTCAGAGCACAAGCTTTCCTTTTTTTTTTTTTTTTTTTTTTTTTAAAGCACAGCTACAATGTACTTTGTCCTAACTTTAGGATCTGGCTACATGTGAATAAAAAATAATCAGTCATACAGAGAGACAGTGAGAAGAATGAACCATTACTTTTAAAAACTTAGCTAGAGATTTAAGCTGTCGCTGGATGTGTAAGTGATACGGAATTATTTCATCGTGTTCATGGTTTTATAAGAACTTTAAAAAGCCCAATTTAACTCAAGTTAAAAGTTACTCTGTTGCTAACAGCATGAGGAGAAAAAAGAAGAATACAAACATACCACACATTTTCTCCATTACGATATGTATGTTTTATCCTTTTGTTATAATTGAACAAAAAGCTAAAGCAGGTGCAAGAACTAAAGAGATCTGGTTCTCATTAAAGCTGGTCTTGAACTCAGTGGTCTGAGCGTAGGTGTAGTACTCCTAGTTAGCAGCCACATGTTCAAAGTCGAGTCTGCCTTAAACCTGTCTGAGGTGGCTCAGTTTCATGCCGTTGGTTGTATAGGTCATTCATAGGGGAATCTAGTCCTGTCAGAAGAAAGCAATTACTAAAATCCATGACCTACATACAGACTTCTGATCTTGGGACACTGGCAATGCATTACTTCAGGAAACAACTGAAAAAAATCAAATATGGCCACATATAAAGTCTTCCAAAATACGTCTATGAATTATAGTTTATGTAATTTGCTTAGTTAAACAGATACAGAACTTGGACCACTAAGGTAACTGTGAGTTGTGCTGTTAATCTCAGCAAAAGGTCATTAAAAGACATTTGTCATTGAAGACAAATGCAACCGAGCCCCTCTCTCAGTGTAAACTATCCAGAATGAAAGGCAGTAAAGAACAGGTGCTGCTATATTACTTGTGCATCACTAGCAACATGCTTCTCACTTGTCAGGAATAAAATGTAAAAACATTTTTAAAAATGAGATAAAGTCAAATAGACAATTTTTTTGACTCCTAAAAGCTATTAAGAGAAGCATGTTCTAATTATGGAGGCCTTCGTGAGTGAGAGAGGCTGCTTTTTCTTTCACAGTTGATGAGCCAGTATGAAGAACTTGCCTGTTGTAAATGCGCTTAGAAAGATGGGAAGCCTACACGGGGCTTGAAAAATCACAATCAGTGCAGTCTTGGTTCGCAAGTAAAGTCCCAGTGCAGAGACAGATACTATCTCACCATTTTATTCGGTGGTATTAACAAACTGAATTTAACTGCCTCAAGGATTAATAAGCAGTATCAGGATATCATGCCACAGAGAAGGGAGCAGTTGGGCTAGAAAGCTGTGTGAATATCCCTGGAAAAGCGGTCATCTTGGCCTGCTGCTGCTGAAGGAATGAGAGGGTCTGCGGCAGTGGCACAGATCTCAGTCCCTCTTGCTGAAGACAGTACCAGCAGCAACAAGCTTCGCTTTCCATGACTTAAAACTAAGACAAAAAAGTGGGGCCATGTCTGGCCTCTGTCATCTGCCTGCTTTGTTAATACCTAGGGCCAAACCTAGTGGAGACTTCGATGCTCAGAAGAGCTTTCCTCACTCAGCCAGTGAACGGCTCGGGAGTGCTCTTGGGTAGCTCTAGGCAGAGCGCGTTTGGACGATATCTAATGCAGGAAGAGTACTGTTGCACAGTATGAATGTTAGTTATATTCCCTTTTCAATAAGCAAGCTCCTCTGTGTTAAATTCCTTACTCAAACACCTGCTAGGCAATACAGAGTAAAAAAGTGTGCTGAGTGTGACCATGGAGAAAATGAAAAGAACAGGCTGGATACAACAACAAACAGAACAAGTGAAGAACGTGCAAAACGATGACAAGCAGATGTCCGCCATGGCTCTCATTCACTGGGACAGTTTACTTCAGTGCTTTGTTTGATATAGAAAACGTCAAGAGAAGTACAGGGTTCAATGATGACGCTTCTTCCAGATTAAATTTATGTACAAGCCAATAACCAAGTAGTTAACTTGACTACCAGGAGCAGGTGTGACAAAACCTTTCCTGTTTACTTTATTTGTACCACTACAGCATTATTAAAGTGTCACTATTACCAGTCCTCATTTCCAAAGGTGTCTAAGCAGTGATTCTGGGCTGAAGTCTTCTGGGATAATACTCAAAGACAGATATCTGTGCTGTTTGAGGGTGAGGCTTTCAACTCCTGGCAGTGCAAGTCAGGGCACTGAAATTAACCTCCAGGTGTAAGGGTTAAAGTACCAGTCCTATCTTTTTACTTTAAAGGGAGAAGAGAGCAAGTGAGTTTTTTCAGGCTACTATAGCTTCATTAATACCAAGGGTTTGGGTTAAGCAGGTTTTAGATCTACTGAGGTTCTTGGCCTGTCAGCAAAGGCGTTAGTTTCTGACCTCAGGTACTCACAGAGAGATGGGACTTCAAAGTAATATGCTCCTTATTAATAAGTCCTGGTCTTCTAAATTGAGTGATTTAGGAATATAAACCCTATTGACTTCATCATTAGAACTGGATTAATATTCGTTAACCTTCAGTGAAGCTCCTGTGCCTGACCCTTTTGGCAGTTTTGAAAATCTCTCTTGGAGTATTGCTATTTAATTTGACATATCAAAATGTGTTTTCTGTTCATAACTTAATGGCTTCCATTTAACAAATGTCAAGTCTTGGCTGCTATTAGTCCAGAACAGAGTGTGCTCTCTTGTGACATGAACTGTCTAAGACCACTAATGAAGTGAGGAATAAAGCTTGAATTAGGTTAGACTGCGGAAGCTCCAAATCCCCTACCTGTTGGTATTTTCTTGAGACAAATATTCTTCCCACAAAGGATTGAAGTCAGGTATAAAAATATGCTCTGTAGACACGTACTTTGCTAAAGTTTCCCTTTGTAAGTAATAGATCCCTTTTATGTCTTCTGCAAATCATGCTGAATAAAAAAGGTGCTGAGTAAAAAAGGTAATTTCCTTTGCAACTACAAAAATCATTTCCCAATGGCATTTTGCAAGCAGTCACCTAACTGGGATGCTCTTTATCTTTCTTCCTTTTAAAATGTCAAGCAGATAAAAGTCTTCTAAATAGCATTCTTTCCTATTTTGATTAATTTTGCATAGTGTTTTCCCAGAAGTATTGATACTTACATAAACCTGAGTTCTGATTCTCTTCTGACTAAGACTTCCCGAAGTCTCTGGATCTTTGCCATCTCAAGCTCAATTTCCTCAGGCATCATTGTTGTTTCAGCCATTGAAATGATGTCAAGTTGATCTGTGTATGAAAGCAGAGGAAATGAATTAAGCTACTCAAACTGTCTTAATGGGGTTTTTTAGGAACGTAAATTTAATCACAGAGCTATCTGACTATGGGGTAATTAATGCAAGTAGTAAAGAATATTCTAACTGAATCCTATGTTGACTGGTTTCTCTATTGTTTTGCTTATTACTTTCAATGTAACCATTTTGAAGTAAAAGAATCCCTAAGCCAAAGTGACATTCATTTTGTTAGTCATAATCTATCATACCTCTAAGGAATCCCAACCCAGTAGATAACTACAGCTACTGTTCTTTAACTGATATCACTACAAACTTTGAAGGAACAGCCATAGACTGCTACAAAACTCACTCAAAGCAATTACTTGCAACTCTGAAGAGTCCTATCTTGGTGCAAGTGCAGGCAATGTAAACTGATGAAGGTTTCCCATCTTTAATTCTCATAACTCTTCATGCCATTCCACCATCTCAGCTTGACTAACAGCTAAAGCCCAAACCCGCTAGAGAGGAGCCAAGAACATGATTAGAAATGATGTAGGGCCTAATCCTTCAAGGGGCCGAGTGTTTCTCACTAGGGCATTGCAATCAGTTGAGGAGACAAACAGCACTTTGTAGTAACTACTTGGCAACTGGTAAAAGTGGAACTGCCGACGGACGGAAGGGGAACTGCCGACGGACAGAAGTCCAGGGTCCTTCTATGATTATTTCTCTATAATTGATGTCTTTCTCTCTGTAATCCAGAGAGAAAAAGGGCTATGAACTGTGTTCACTGAAGGTAGAAAGCACCAATTTATAGAAGGTGGATTTGGGAAGGAGCAACTTGGCCTCTGGAAAAGCTTATTCCAAGGGTTCACCACTCTTGGCCTTCATTTTGAACAAGAACTTAGAGATTAAAAAATAGAGTGCCTGCATGTTTTGGCACCCAAATGGAGACATATTCCTGAAAGCCTGTTTCAACTGTATTGATTTAAAAAAGGAAAATGGAGAGGTCAAAATGTACTCAGCATGATTATGCAGAAAACAGGAGACAAAAAGCATCAGAAAAAAAGCTGTTCTATTGATTAAGAGGAGACGAATTCTGAAGTCCCTCATGACAGACTAAGCACAAACAGCTGAGAAGAATTTCTGACAGAAACTTGGGAGTAGGAATGAAATTACAAAATCTCAACAAACACAGTCCCTGCATGAGTTCACAAAGACCTGTTCTCCCAAATTGGAAGCAAAGTAAAGAAATTCTATAGGATACAAAGAAAATATATTTTCTTTCTATATAAAAATATATAAAATCTTTTTTT
>NW_009196288.1:871-1086 GCF_000690835.1 Fulmarus glacialis | reverse complement strand
ATTTCCTTCTTCGCGTTATAATATAAATATTTTACAGGAGCTAAAATATTCAAAGATCGTTTGATGTTGCCACATGGAGCGGTACCAAATGAGGGTGGGAAGGAGGGGAAAAAACGAGACGGGAGCAAGCAGAGCTTCATTGGTTTCCCTTGCTGAAAATTGAATTATGCTGCATATTTCTGCATCATAAAATTACCCAGAACATTGATTTCGGC
>NW_009196288.1:0-432 GCF_000690835.1 Fulmarus glacialis | reverse complement strand
GTCAGCATACTTCCGCACCCCCCCCGGCGACCCTGGCGTTTCTGGGGTATGTTCCGAGTGCTGCCTGCCACGGACCTTCTCTGCCTCTTGCCTTGGTGCTGCCCAGGACCTTCATCCCGCTGCTCCCCCCTGCCTGCTCCAAAGAAAAAGAGGGCCTGGCTCTTGCCAGTGCTCCCCGCAGGAGGCTTTCTAGCGCGATGGCTGGAGCCAGAGTGAGATGCTTTCCCAGCAAGAGGGCAGAGATGCGGAGAAGAACCTGCACGTGGAAAAATCACCCAGGGCTGTCGGCCCCGCTGTCCTTGGGCTGCTGCGGTGCAGGCAGTGGAGGGAGGGCAGAGCCCGGAGGACGCGGACGCGTTTTAAAGACAATGCTTAGTGGGGTGCAGCGGTGGGGGCCAGGAGCAGCTCCCGGCTGGGTGGCCCCGCGGCAGA
>NW_009196287.1:21926-39517 GCF_000690835.1 Fulmarus glacialis | reverse complement strand
TTTTTAGATTTTTTTTTTTTTCTTAAATACGAAGCAAAAACACATGCACAAACCACACATTCACCCTCACTCCACCCAGCGATGGGTTTTATATTTTACATCCTTCCAACGCTCAGAAATTCCTGGGCGATGGTGGAGAATAGACATCACCCTATCGCCCCAAACATTTCCATTATCCCCCTCAGCAGCCCCATTCCTACACGGGCACAAGAAGAGTCTCTCAAACACTGTATTACGTCTCTCGAGTAAAGAAGCAGGCAAAGCCCAAAGAGAGAGCTTGGAAAGGGAATGCATCCTTAGCACTGCTACGGCGTAAAAGCAGGCAGGTGGCTCTGCTCTCAGCTCATCTCTCCCTTTCACACCTCCCCAAAGACCACCCAGGCTTAGGACATCCAGGAGCACCAGCAGAAGATGCAGCTCACACCTCCAAAGGTTCGCTGCAGACATTTCAGAGAAAGAAGAACTAGCGTGGGATTATTTGTCCCTTCCCACCAGTTCAAACACAGTTTTGAATGCCTACTAGCCAGGAGTTGGCTGTTGCTTCTCTTCTGCAGCTCCTCAGACATCATTACATCTTTGGGTGTTCCAGTTAAACAAGAAACGGGATTTCAAGAGATGCCCCAAACTTTAGTTTCAGAGGCGCAGGCAAGTAGAAAGGGTTGAAAGGTTTCCAAGCAGTTGATGGTTTTGCAGTCTACAGTTCCCCAGGTTGAATTTTTGGAGCTAGGAGGAGACCACCTGGCTGGTCACCCATCCACCACTTAGGATAGCACTTAGTTTCCCTCAAAGGTAAAATAAAGATAAAAAGTTGAAAGATCCCCATTTTCCAAATCCATTTTCCAAAATGCGTCTATTGGAAATTCACAGATCTTTCTTTAAAGAAAGGGCGGCACTAGGTCAGCATGCACATATTTACACCCAAGACTTCTGCATCAAAGAGAAGAAACCTTCAAGGAGCAAATACATTTACACAAGACCCAGTTTGTGCCCACAGCCTGATGTGACTATGTATTCAGACTCTAATGGCAAAATTACTTGTTTCAACCTCTGTTCAAAGAGAAACTCCACACCAGCGGAGGGCCACTTAGACGTGAACATTATTAATATAGAAATGACTGTTTCAGAGCTCTGAAACCCCTCATTAATCACAGCACTGGTTTTATGAGTGATCGTTTGCAAACTCTACGCCAGCTCTGCACCTCCCTGACGTCACCGGCGATGCCTAATCCCAGGCAGAAAAATGCCCTCGCTACTCGCTGAATACCATACTGCTTGGACAACAAGTGTAAGCTGTCATTTTGATGAAAGCAAACTTCAAAGACAAAATGGAGCCACTTGAAATTGTAAGAAGGCATCTGCCTCTCTTACAGTATCTCACTGCTGATTTTTACCTCCAAGACAAGAAGAATTTGGTGGGTATGCCATTGCACAGTAGCTCAGGGATGGACTGGACAGCTTCAAGCACTACAAGGCTTGAAGACACACAAGCTTTGCTCCACAACCTCAACAACAATAAGAATGTTTGAGAACATAAAAAGGTGGAATCTAAGTCAGTTGGGCCACTCCAACCAGTCAGTGGTCCTCTACACTAGGATAAAAAGTAGATTCAATGCAGTCTTGCAGATACCTTAAGTAATTTAAAAATCTTTTGGAAAGACTGGCAAATATTAAGAAGCAGAGCTGACATGTGGACGTCTTTTCCCAGTCCAACCCAACAAACATGTGGTAGGACACAGGCTGGGTTTCGGACAGCAGATTACGTTAGCTAACAACCACCCCTTGCTTCACCCTCACTCAGTCCTCTTGGCCTGTCTCAACCAGCCAGACAGGGTTTTCTAAACAAGTCAATGTATCGGGGCGCCCAGAAGGGACCGGGGCAGGCTGCATGCTGACATGCCGTTCAGGCACGCCACAGCCCAGATCCACCTTGACCAAGCAGCTGAACTCATCCTGTCAAAACAGTGCTTAAAAATATACCTTTATCCTGCCCTGGATGGAGGGTTGGCCTCTGCCAAGGCTGCCGGGATAGGGACAGGAGCAGCACCAGTCAGCTGCCCCAAACCACCTCATCCCGCGTGACGCTCGCAGCGGCATCCTGAATGCCTCACCACAGAGGGCAAAGCTCTCCACAGCCTTTGCTTGCCTTATTGCCAAAGGTTTTTCCTACACTGTTAACAAAAAATTAAATCTTTTGTTGTAATTGAGATAAAAAAAAAAAAAAAAAAAAAGAGGATACTGGTGAGAACAGTATCCTTTTGCTACACTGGAGACATTTCACCAAAATATCATTGCAAGGCTGCAGGTGTCATTAGTCACCTTGTCTGTATTTTATCTGCTCATTCAACACCCTCGAGCAACACACAAGGTGCCCAGTGCCGAGGTCAAATATGCCCTTTCTTAAAAACTGTAAGTTATTTTATGCAGAGCAATGGGGAGGTGCATTCGCTGGATAAGGCAGAAACCTTATGCTGTGCCCCTGTACCCTGAAGGAGACTTGAATTTAAACCTACTTAACTAACGAACCACACTCTGCAAGGAACATCATGCTTACTTCTAGGAAGCATCGCAGAAGCACCAGTCAGCTACAATTCCCTATTTCCTTCGTCTACAGAAGCAGCATCTTTCCCTTTCCCGCTGCCCGAGGCTTTGCCGCACCGCTTTGCCGACGGGGTGGATTTGTGGCTGCAGTGACACCAGCGTTCTGCTCCCTTCCCGCATGAGACCACCTGTAGTAAGGCAGCTCCTTCTCAGCTCACCACCGGGGTGGGCACAGAGACCCACCAGTACCCAGACCCCAGATTTCTAGCAGCGGAGAACAATGCCAGTGGGCTGAAATGGGCTGCCGGCCCCTCCAAGGGATGCCGGCGCAGGTCCCCCGTGCCAAACACGGGCGAGTTCCCAAGGGAAAGGCATCTAAGTGTCAAGACCTCTCCTTTCCAGCTTCCAAAGAACCCTACAGACTTCTCCAGCAGCCTAATGGACTGTGTTTATTGTTGCATCCTTCACTTTATAGGTCAACATATACCAGAGAGCTAGCAATTCTCAGCTAATCAGATTTCCGTGACAAATGGCTCCCAATAAGAATATAAAAAAACCATAAAATAAACAATCCCTATAATCAGCTCGCTCAGTGTAATGCAGTAAGCATGCAGAAAGCTCACATGCTTTAACACTTTGTTTGCACTTTGCGGCCGCATCCTGGGGGCTTGCAGTGGTGGGGGGACCCCAGCCCGGGCCAGCTGCGGAAAGGAGCACATTCTCGCCAGTCTTTGCTGTTTGTGCTCCACTAACACTGTGTTATTTTAAAACTAAATTAGTGGCAATTCTTTGACATACCATTAGTGTGCTCAACAAATGCCAAAGCCTAAAACCAGACTATGAACACATGCTCACAAAGGAGGTCCTTGCTCCACCGCTGGATCACCCCAGGCTGGAAACTTCTTACAGACGAGTCCTTCCTATCTACCCAGCCAGACCCCAAAACCACGAACTGACATTGCTGACAGGGTGCATAAATCATCCTTCCCACAAAGACTAAGCACATCTCCTTGTAACTCTGCCCCTAGAGCTCTGCCACCTTTGGTCCCTCCAACCTCCAGAGCCTATGCACTTTGCCCCAAAACACTTCAGAAAGCTCACTCATCCTGGAGAGAGCCTGAGAAGTTTAATGACATCACTGACATATATATGGCATCCCTCCTCCTTCCCACCGCAGCGCTCGTGGTGTCAGCGGGGCACTGCACGCCCTGAGAGCCAAACCGCTGAACCCAGTGAGCCAGAAGAGGAGGAGATGCTGTACAGAGAGGGACCAGAAAATCATGTCCTCCTCCTCCGTGATGGCCCTCAGATGGCCTTAGAAGATGACCAGGATTTCCGCCTAAAACACTGGTGCTCTCGGAGGTCTGGCACCCGAGGTGCTGAATAGGTAAAGGGGATGGCAAATCTGCCAAGGTCCCTGATGAGGTGTGAAAGAAAAGCCCTGTGCACACAATACTCTTACTGCAGCTATAAATAGCCCTCTCTGAACCAAAGTTGTACACACTGTATCGACACTCCTGAGTTTATAGGGTTTGCTAGGTAGCCCGAACCAGCTCCGGCTGCTGCAGGGCAGCCTTGCCGAGCAATTTTCACAACACATGCACACCGTAAGGCTCTGCAAGTGGGAGGAGCACAGGCATAATCCCAAGTTTTCAGTGTCCTACTCACACTAAGGCAGGAGGAGACCGTGAGAAACTCCTAAAGGGTCTTAATGAGTTTGCACACACAGCACAATGGGGAAAAAACTTCCAGGCTGACCGTTTCGATGTAACAAGCTTATCTCACGGCTACATTACAGAAGCTTCTCTTTCTAATACCAATGCTGTTTCTTTCTCCTTTATAGTCATCCTTTTTTACAGTGGCAGAGTAAGATGGAAAACAATGGTCTAATAAAATATATATTATAGTACCATTTATATAATTTAAAATAATTTCCCACCATGTCCGGTTACCGTCTGTTAACCTGAGATGCTGACCTGAGTACTGTTAGCCAAATAATCTTTTACTGTATCATTTCCACCACACCACCTTTGCCTTTGCGGTGTTTCACAGCCTGCCGGTGGTGCTGAGAATCAGATCCAGGTTGTGCCTTGACCCTTCGAGCATGTACAAAATGTACCCCCTGCCCTCGGTCCTGAGGCTGGGCTGCACTGCCGAGCCCGTGCCTGCTTTCCCGGGCACAACTGCAGCATCGCTTCACCCGGCCCTGTCCCATGCTCCATCATCCACCTTCCAGAAGCGAGCCCCCATCACTTCCATCGCCTGATAAAATACTCCAAAACCTGTCCACTTATCTGCTGTGGGGAAAACCAATACTGACACTTCCATCCCCAAAATGTAAAAGTACCAACGACTATTTATACCAGAAGCGAGCAGCAAGAGTCTCGTGACCGCATAGCCAGCTACCCCACTTTGCCCTACCGTTGCAAGGGTTGAGCATCACCCTGGCACCTTGAGGCCTGAGCCACAGACCAGGAGGCAGCAAGACTTTATGTTGTACAGATGCAGAACAAAAAGATGTCTTCTGGCACCTTATCACATCACCCCATCATCACTGCCTCACAGGCAACAATCCTGACCAAGGAATGAAACAGGACAGTTTCATAGTGCGTATTCCCTACCAACCCCAGCTTACTTCAACTGCTGCATGACCATAAGCAACACAGGAACCACGCAGGACAACTGTAGATGCTCATCCATGTGTGAAGTATTGCAGGTCACTGACCTGACCTGCTCAGGACAAGCTCTCAAGTGTGCCTGTTGCTCCGGGCACGCTGTGTCTCCAGAGCTTAGGGATGGAGTCTCTGTGCAGCACTTCTGTGTTTTTATGGGATGAGGTTTGGCTATTGGGAGCACTGGGAATTCATAACACAAGAAGAAGAAATAATAAAGTTGACCTCAAGCTGATTCAATACACTCATTCTGAAACTAAAGTAGCTAAAACGAGATGCATCGTTTTTTCTTACCAGTCTTAACTGTTACGGAAAATGCAGCAATGAAGACAGGGGCCAGCTCGAGAGCTAACCTTACCTGTCTGCACCCCATCTGCTTCTTCAGTATGTACTGCACGCCACCGCAATGATATATATAGTGTTTGCATGGCTATCTAAGAACCCCAGGCAGAAGTGATTGTAAAGAGACATGTAGTTTAAAATTTCATTAAAGAAATGTCTATAATACAATCACAAGTCACTCAATGCACTGGAGGCTGAACGTTGCTAAGGAAAATTATGAGCCTCCCTCTGCAAATATCCTTATCTACCCGTAACAGAGAAAGAGCCAGTAGTTTAACAACATCTTCATTCAGCGCATGTGCTAGACCAGAATAAGGTGATCATTAAATAGTTTAAAATAAAGAAGCTAGCAATATTTAATAAGCCTCAACAAACCAAGTGAAACAGGGTTAAGAGGCTCTACCAGCTACACCTTGCACTTAGTCCCCTCTTAGAAAACCTTCTACAGAAGATGAAAGGACAATCTGCTTCCATGCAGGATGGATGACGGACAGGTGGCTCCTTCTGCAAAACCCATTTTCTTTATTCTGCACAAGTGGATAATTCAGCTCAAGGGGAAGGAAAAAAAAAAAACCAAAGCAGAAGGGGAGGTAAGGAAAATGCTTGAATGTTAGAACAGGCAAACTACTGAGCTAGAAAATCCAGATTAAATTTCCTGCAAATTTGTAGTAGAGAAATGAATGGCTCCCATCTGGAAGCTCAGCAAATTAACTTGGATCCTGGTTAAGAAGACGGCACCAGAGGCTGCTTCCAGAAATGTAAATATCCAGTGTGCATTTGCAATCCAATCACAGGCTAAAAATATAAGACAACTCAGAGTGGAAATCTGATTTTGTGTCTACCCTCTTAATGGGAAATAAAACAATCGCCCCCTGGCAATCTGGATTCATTCTTCCTGCTTGGAGAGATGCTGCAAGATGTCTTTGCACCATGAAAGTCTTTCAGCTGTTTCTGATTGCAAGGCCACCGCTCATGTGTTGGGGGCCTGACTTTTCTCCATCATACTCTGCTTCCCCATCTCCTTTTCCATCCCGTGCCCCCAGCTGCTCCACTGTACTATCCTCAGCTTTCTGGTTTTACTTACACCACTTTATTTGGTCCTTATTATTAAGAGTATTCGAGTTCCTCGTTCCCTGAGAGATTTATCTTTGGCCTTCCGGTAAGAGACGAAGCGCCCTTGCTTTCACTGTGCAGATGGAGAACTCCACCACAGGCATGAACAAGGCTCAGGACTAAATTTAGCCCAGAAGAGGATAGTCTCTCTGCCAGTGGGAGAAGTAGACTAGGAAGGCAATTTGGAGCAGGAGCCTGTTTTAGATGCTCCCTGGTGGTGCCTACCTCTCTCTAGGCTATAGAGAGAGCCTGGGGAGACCAGGCTTAGCCTCTGAATGTCATCCCCAGGGACTTCTTTTCAACACTACAACAGGAAGGAAAAGCTATTACGAGTTAATGTCATCCATACAGTACAAGAACTGACACTGCAAGGGAAGTTTTAGAGTGTTCCACCACCAGAAGGTATTCATGGAAAAAGGACATTTCTCCGTGGATGAGAGATGGCCTTCTGTAATCACAGCAGGCACAGCTGGCAGTTTTAAACTAAAGAAAAAAAAACTCTGGAGAGACGATAATCAGGAAAATCAGTTAATTCCCACATCTGGTTTTAATAAACAGACAGGAGGATTGGTAAACGTGGACAAAAAAGCACAGAATATCATCCAAACTTAGGAGAACAAAGAGCATACTAACATCAATAGCAGCAATCAGATAGGATGGTAGATAAATAGCCAGAAATTCACAGATGATGAGTAAGAAACAAGATCAAGGATTAAAATACTGATACTAGGAGCCAGGGCAATGCAACAGAAAAGTCAGGAAGCAGAAGGAGAAGAAACTCAGAAGGACGGCAGCCATGGCCGGTCTATGGTGCTATGGGATCCACGCTGCTTGGGAGAAGGAGGGACAAGGGCACGGGTTGTCCTACACCCTACAGAGTTTGCACGGGAGTGCAGTGTAGATTGCAAGGCCCACAGCAAGATAAAAGTGCTAACAGGGCTTATCTTACTGTGGAACTGTAACTTCCCAAAATACTCAGCTGAAGAACCTACTATTAACGTTAAGAGCTGACCACAGATATTCCTGGAAGCAGCGGACATGCTGAACCAGAAAAGGGCAATACTAATTTAGACACTGTAAGTAGCTGTAAGTGCTCACAGAAAGTAACTCTGGAGGCGATCGTAATCACGGAGAGGTGGTTTAGGTAGAAGAATACTCTGAAGTGTAACATAGAAATTCATACTTTTGATTTCCCAAAAGCTTTGAGGAATCAAAGGAACTTGGCACGGAAGTCAACAGGACTTAAGTGCTCAAGGACACACTCAGAAGAAGCTTAGACTATCTTTATGGCAAAGATTTAAAAAAAACAAAAAAAAAAGTTGGTACTTATAACCTCAAGCAAAGTGGGGGAGACGTCTAGGGAATGATTCCCAATCTAGCTGGAGAAACAATCACCAAAAAAGGGATTTTAGGACTAAGCAGAGTGCTTGCGAGGAATGGAAAGGAAGGGCTGCTCAGCAAAGACAGCTGTGTCATGGAGGTCAGGAAGCAAAGGGGTAAAGAGAAATTGCCAAAGTCAAGCTGAATCAGATCATGCAAATAAAAATAAAGAGCAAAGATCAAAATGTTCTTCAGTGATACAAATTAAAAAAAAAAAGGCTAAGGAAAGTGGCAGACTAGCAGCACTTGGCTGATACATCTTAAAAGGAAAGCACAAGAAGGGAGAGGAGCTTTTGCTGTAACTGCACCAGGATGTGAACAGCAGATGGAAAAAAATAAACCCATAGCACTGACAAAAAAAACCCCAAACTATTAAACAGACCATGAGTAAGTTAAAACTGAAACTGAAAGTGGGGCAGTTTCTAATCAGAGAGGGAGGTGAACAGCCTCTCAGCAGGGCAAACACCCGAGAGGGGACCTGTTTGTTTGTTCGGGTTGGAAGTCTATTCACCGCTCGTTGCAACAGCACAAGATTGGGCTTTGCAATCAACACGGCTTTGTGAAAGCTGCTATTTTGAAACATGCTGACCACCACCAGCTCACAGAGAAACCTAAACAACAGGATGATGAAAGAGTCTCACGATGTGTGGAGAAAACTATCTTAAAAATAAGATTAAATGGGATTAATTGCCACCTGTAACCTCATGCCGCAGCACCCACAGACCACTCTTGGTGGTCTCCTTCAGCATCTTCACATCCCTTTTCTGACCTCAGCACACCATCACCCCTCTCTGATCTCCTCTGGCAGGAGTTGCAGCACAGGCTCCCACACCCAGAGGTTTGGAGGAGGGGAGGGTGCTTATTTTTAAGCACTGGTCATCTGAGTCATTTTGGAACAGGGACCAAAGCTATACCACCAAAACAATCATATCTGTTGCTGGGTGGGAGCAGTCTGTCCCATGTTTACCTACTAAAATTTGGTAGCAAATACGTTAAGACTAAATCCAAGCTTTGCTCTGAATAACCTTAAGGTAGCACAGATATCTGCCTGGAGTTCACTCCTGAACTTCAGCATCCTGATTAAAAGCAAACTACATCATTTATAAGCTGTTCATGACTGCTTCCTCCACCACTTGGAGTTAAGAAAAGGTGATTCATTTACCTGAGAAAGCTGGGATTAAAAAAGGGTGCAGTATGATCCAGTTTTTGAGCCTTCTCGTTCTCCAATGAAAGCGTCGCTATCAGAGCACAGAGTTGCCTTTAGGGGATGAGAAAATATTTCCAAGCGCAGAGAAAATATTTCGTAGCTTCATCAAGCTAGTACTCAACTAATAGACGCAGTAACTGGCTTTGTGCCTGCAGTTTATTGAGAGTTAAACTCAAAACCTCTGCAATAACAGAATTGCCATCACACAAGCTAGGGAAGCAAACCTATTATTGTCCAGAATTATTATTATATTATATTATTAACCAGAACAACTTAAAGCAAGTGTAAGAAGCTGTATGAGTAACTCCATGACTTATGCCCAGCTCCACTGCTGCTTACCAGTTCCGAGCCGGCTCAACTGGGTGTACAACCAAACGTACCATTGCTATTCAAAGTAACGAGAAACAGCTTAACCTCTAACGTGAGGTCAGATTTGAGGACACCTCCTCAAACAGAAAGACAATTAAAACCAGCACTAGCACATAGGCAAGTCCACGGCATCAACAGACTCCAGAGGATTTTTCTGAGCCAGTTGTCCTCAATGCAATGTGGTATGTAGTGTTATGACTTGTAGCTGTAAAAATGTTAAAAATGACAAGTTTACAGAATGTATGAGGAACCAAACTGGAGTATTTTCTGCAGTCTTGTCTTTTCTCTCACAAGTCATTGCATTTTAAAGTGTTTAGTCTCCCTAAATTCAGCTGCAGATTCAGCTCCTTAACTACGCGTTGGGAAGTCCTCCCCTTCACACCATGCAGCCAAAAGGAGAGACATACTCAGAAGAAAACCAGGACGTAAGCGGGTATTCCCACTGCAAGGACTACTCCAGACAGTAAAATGATCAATGAATATTTTCACATGCTATCGCATGATGCCACCAACTCACAAAGAAGAGCAGTTGTGACCTCCCATCAACAAAAGCTCTCAAGCATTGTTATTCACCCGGATTAAGCATGCATCTAAGTGCACGAATAAATCCAGCCAACCCCATGACAATTTAAGCATATGCCTCAAATGAAATACAAGATTGAATATTTTTTGGGCACAGGGCAGACTTTAAAACCTTTCATTACATGCTTTTCAGTGCGAGACAGAAGTGCAATGCTGAAGCAAAGGAGTAGACTGAAAGAGAACCGGGCTACAAATCACAATTTATTTTATTGTCAGTGTCTTATCTTTAAACCAGTCTTGCAGGGAAAGAACAGCGGGGAAGAGGCTCAAAAATTGTTTCAAAGACACTACTGCGCTGGCTGTCTGCTAGTAGATTAATCATTTAGTGTCCACTTAGTAATAACTGTAATTGTTTTGGAGGACATTCATATTGCAAAATTGTAAGAGTGAGTCAAGTCGAATCTACCCCTACTTCATTTTACATTTGCTTTAGACATGTTATCTCCAGTACAGAAAGAACCAACTTCAAGGAAAAAAACCTGTCATGTAGATTAAAGTTTATTGATTACCCAGACAACAATTCCAGCCCAGCAATTTGAGATCTCTCTAAGGGGAAACAAAGAGATGGTATTTACAGAAACTGCTTCTAATGAGAAAACCTTAAGGCAAGGAAGGCGAACCCGAGAGCAATGAGTATCAATTTTTATAGATTATAAACAACTGTTTGCTCTTTTGCTTTTATAATTGCATTTCGCTTTATAACTACAGTCCCTATGCTCTACCTTCCTCCAGAAATACCCATTGCTAGGCTAGGGTGGCCAAAGCTGGGTTATACTGCGATAACTGTGGGCAAAGCATATTAAGCCTTGCTTAAGCTCACTTTGCCAGGGACAGCCTTAAGTTTATCAGTCTAAGAAAAACCCTGCAACAACCGGTTTCATTGAGGGGCTCTCCCTTTTCCCCCGGTGATTTGAACAGCACAGTTTTGCACAGAGCTCTATGACAAAGGAGTATTTTATTTCTAAAACAAATCCCAGTGTTGCAAGCAGTTAAGTTCACTTCAGAGAGGGCACTAAGCCCAAGGAAATCACTTTTCTTAAAAAAAAAAAAAAAACCTGCGTTTCCTGAAAAGCCAGTCTTGCTGAAGGTAATCATGGAGAAGTTTCCCCCTGTTGGCTGAGGACCTGAGCCAGCAGGACTCGGGGAACCAACATGGGTGGCTGCTCCTTCATGGAGCTTCATATGGTTTTCTGCAGACAGAAGAAACTCACCCCTACAAATCTAATCCTCGTTACGCTCTCTGTGTTATAGCTGTGGGATGCCAAGAGTGTTGAAGCTCCAACACTTGGGATAAGCAAGGAAACCTGACCACGAAGCTGTCTCAGCTTCCAACAGCCCTTGGCTCTACAGGTACTGGATTTGCCTTCGTCAGATATGAAGTACCTGCAGTTCCTCCATCGTGAGAGAAAAGCAGCTAAAAAAAAGCAAACGAGCAGAAAGCAACTATGGTTTAAAGAATCCTCTGAACTGAGCTACAGCTGAGCTTGCACACAAACAGATTTGGGTTTCACGGACAAGTAGCAACGATAGGAGAGGAATTAAGTAAACAGCCATTTGCCAAATATAACTTTCTAAAACAGTTTTTCAGAAAATGGCAACTTTGGTGGAGTGAAGCAATAGGATGGAACGGACATTCTCACAGCATCATGTTTTTATTTAGAGAAGACAAATAAGAAAAAAAATAAATACATCTTGCAGATGGCCTGTCTCTGAGTGGCCCCGATAAAAGCCTCCGTGCCCTGACTCCGGGCCAGCCACATTCCAGCTCCAACTGCACAGCCTGCAGAAGCATTAGCAGTAATTAAGAAAAGCCAACCGTAGCGATAAGCCAGACCTCTGTAAAAGAAATACATGCTGAGCTGATACAGATTTTTTTCTTTCTTTCACTTTGTGGTGGACTACCATGGTGTGCTCCTTATAAAGAAGAGCACTTTTCCAAGCGCTTCACAGTTGTTCCTCCGCCCTTGACTCACTGAATCCCAGATGGGACCCTTGGCATCCCTCATCCCAGCAGGTCTCCAGGACGGCACCAAGGACTTCATGCGTGGCCACCATGTAGATACTGCTTTTCCAAATTACCACACAACTGCCCAAAGCACAGCCCCTGGGAATTTGCTGTGATCTTACAAAAAGCGTTAATTTGAGAACAACTGATCTAGTCCGATACCTCTTGACTCAAAGAATTTCTCCAAGAACTTCTGCATCAAGCCACTACCTGTTTGGCCTACACCACAACTGTTTTCAGAAGATGTGCAACCTGACCTAAAAAGCCTCCAGAGGACAGAGAACCCGCCATAGGCTGAAACAGTTTGCTCCAAACAGTGATGTTCTTCCCCCGTTAAGCAGGCATACGTTGCACAGCTTTTTGAGGAGGGATGGGATAGGGAATTTAATTGTTTTGTGTCATCTCCCTCTTCACACCATATATAGCTCAGTGCTCACTTGTGCAGCTCACTGAAAGATTAGTTGGCTCGTTCAGGCAGGCAAGGGTAGACCCTTAAGACGGTTAAGTGATTTGGGGCAGGATGATCATCTTTCTCCGCCCAGTCCACAATTAACTGTTGCATGACCCTTGTCCATGCTAGGGCTGAGCTCTCCTTGGGGAGCGAGCTGAGCTCCTTCCAGCATGACCAGGAGCATCCCTCCTCCCTCAGCTTCCAGGAGTTTAAAGAAAGTCGGCACAAAGGGAGCCGATCCCATTGATGCTCCTGGATCCTGATTATTCCACCTAGAGCTCAGTGTTTCAAACAGCAGGGAAATGAAGCAACAGAGCCTTGTGGTAATCTAATAAATCGTGTCATATATTTTTGCTCAGATGGTTGTAAAGAGCATGACAACCTTAAAACAGCCTGCAAATTTCTAAAAGGTTCTTGGTGTTACAAAGGTCAGCCATCTGCTCAAACGTTCATGTCATAGTTAATTTAACCTTTCTTCTTCCACTCTCCTCTCCTGATTCAAGCTTACTCCCCAGGAAGAAGAAAACCTGGCTGAAGTCATCGCAATTAGACAGCTCTCCTCACCCACAAAGAACTGCCCACAGAAAACACGTTTATGGTTAGGACAGACTACGGAAGCAAAGAAGAAAAGTGGTGGAAAGAAGCAGTATGTTACCCAGGTCTCGCAGGACAGCCAAAACCTGCAGAGAGCCAGGACTGCAGGTGACGTTCGGAAGAGAACTCATGAGGTTCTGAAAGCTGCGCTCAACTTCCCCGACACGGCAGGAGACTGCCAGACCTTCAGTCCATCCTTCCCAACCTCTGCTCGGTCTTGCAGGGCTCTTAGGAAAACTAGAAAGCATTACAACATCCAACTTTAAACTGTCATCTCATGACATCGAGGGCTTCAAAGTGAAATATGACTGGTCACAATGGATTTCACATACATTTCTAATGGAACTGTTTGCTTTAAAAATAATAAAAAAAAAAAAAAAAAAAAAAATCAATCTGGAGTTACTCAGCAAGCAAGGCCAGCGCCAGGCTGAAATTGCAATTCTAGGGAGAGAAGTGGGCTCTGAGCTGTGTATGGTATGAAGAGAGAGATGGGACAAAACAACCAAATTCTGCTGTTCGGCATCCTTTCACAGTCAGGGTTATTCTGTCCTCTCCTCTATTCCTTGTAATAAAAGGATGGGGGGAAAAAAAAAGGAAAGAAAAAAGATGATGAGTTCTGATCAAGCTGAAGACAAGGAGGACAGGGAGACTGAGCAAAAACAAGCTATTTTCAGGAAGAAACCAAACCTGGGTAAAGCAAAAGTTATAAAAGATGTGAAAGTGGGCGGCTGAGTGTGCAACCGCCAAACACTCTGGAAATGCCTCTTCAAGGAACTGGCCAACGCACTTCAGATCACGGGTAGAGCCTGTCCATCAGGATCCCTCTGGCATGAAGGAAAAGGCAACACATGCATCTTTATACCTCCAGCTTTAGGCTGGGAATGATGGCTTCAAAGGAAACAAGGCAACACGCTGCTTTACTGTGTATCATTTTAAACCAGCAGGAGTTGGAACAGGTTTTGATGGAGATATTTGGATAAAATTCTGTATAACAGAGACATTGTACACAACTACCTACTGGGCTAAACACAGCCAAGTTTGGATGGAGAGAAGTGCCCCCATACTCACTTGGAAACGCATCTAGAAACAGGTGTGAATCCTTGATATTGCAGGTGGCTTAATTCAGGGGAATAGCGAATGAATTATCTGGAAATGTTGCCATTCATTATTTTCTAACACCTCCAGCTTAAAACCTAGCAAACACTTAGCAGCCTGACCTTTGGGATGAATGTAAAAGCAGTGCTACAGCACCAAAACAAAATATTTTCCTGTTTTTTTAAAGTCAGTAGGACCTGTATTATTTGAAGAATGGTAGCCTAAAGGAATCTGCTTCACTGCAAAACTGTTTAGGCAGTTGCCATTAGTTTAAAAGCCCATTTTTGTTTAGTGATTGCAGCTTCACATTCTCCCAGTGCCATGCATCATAACTGTCATCCCTAAACCTTAGATTTACGAAAGCATCCAGCAGCATCATTGTACTCAGGGGTCTGCTGACATTCCCATTATTAAACTACTTCTTGCAGGTTTTGACTTGCATTTAGGCATAATAAACCCTCGGTTCTGCCTGGGTGCTGTCACGGAGGTGGATGCTGTTCTGCTCCCCAGGGGTGCCTGGAAGTCCAGGCAGAGCTATCGCCACCCCTGACCAGGGTATCTCGCGGAGCATGGGAGGCTGAAGGGAGAAGGATGCTTGAGATGTAATGAGAAATAAAATCAAACTTTTATATTCGCTTAGCTAGAAATAGAGAGAATGACTCCCTTGCCATCATGGGAAGGGATGGAGAGCATGGTAAAAGCCCACTGTCCTACTAGGTCACACTTTATCCAGGGTGCAGAGAAAACACGTGGCTGGAGGGGAACGCAACCGCAGAGCTGGTAGATGTCTGGAAACAACCAGAGAATCAGCTAGCCTGGAAAACTGAACCCCCTTCCTTAGAGACCCAGCCTATGATCTTCAAGAGGACAATCTGAAGTCATTTCCCAGGTACTCTACAAAATTCAACATTTAGTGCCTTCCTGCTTTGAAACATCTTTTGTACATGCTATCAGCTCTCAATCCTCAATTCACTTGCCATTTTGCAGGTAAATTCATCTCCCACTATCTTTATAGTGGTGAACAGAGACCATTCAATCCTCTTACCCAACTATTCAAGTGAGGAGCAGAGTTTGTTAAATACATTTGGTCTAACTCAAAGCAAAAAACCCAACCAAAACCAAAACCCAAGCAAAACAAAAGTAAACAGCTCTTTTTTTCAGATTCAAAACACTTAGGAAGCATTCAGGACACCCCCCAGTATCAATACAGGCTGGGGGCGAAGGGATTGAGAGCAGCCCTGCCGAGAAGGACTGGGGGGTACTGGTGGATGAAAAGCTGGACATGAGCCAGCAATGTGCGCTCGCAGCCCAGCAGGCCAACCGTGTCCTGGGCTGCATCAAAAGAAGCGTGGCCAGCAGGTTGAGGGAGGTGATTCTGCCCCTCTACTCTGCTCTGGTGAGACCCCACCTGGAGCCCTGCGTCCAGCTCTGGAGCCCTCAGCACAGGAAAGATATGGACCTGTTGGAGCGGGTCCAGAGGAGGGCCATGAAAATGATCAGGGGGACAGAACACCTCTCCTGTGAAGAAAGGCTGAGAGAGTTGGGGTTGTTCAGCCTGGAGAAGAGAAGGTTTCGGGGAGACCTTATTGCAGCCTTTGCGTACTTAAAGGGAGCTTATAAGAAAGATGGGGACAGACTTTTTAGCAGGGCCTGTTGCAACAGGACAAGGGGGAATGGTTTTATCTATGATTCTATAAACTAAAAGAGGGTAGATTTAGAGTAGATATAAGGAAGGAATTTTTTACAATGAGGGTGGTGAGACACTGGAGCAGGTTGCCCAGAGAGGTGGTAGATGCCCCATCCCTGGAAACATTCAAGGTCAGGTTGGACGGGGCTCTGAGCAACCTGATCTAGCTAAAGATGTCCCTGATCTCTGCAGGGGGGTTGGACTAGATGACCTTTAAAGGTCCCTTCCAACCCAAACTATTCTATGATTCTGTATGCAAACTCAGGGAAGCTACTCCTAGTATATTCTGAATCTGCTCAAGGTTTTGAATCCTGAAGTTTCTATTTTCATACTCTTGTATTAACATATCTATTGTGCTCCTTGTTACAGCATTAAAATATTTCATCATCACTCAGAGAAAAGGTATTTTAACCTCTTAAAATAGGACTTAAAACCAAACTGCCTTAACGATTCCAATATAAATGATCAGAACTAGATAATTAACTATTCTGACATACAGGTAGTAACAGTACATACCAAACAATGAAATATGATACACACCCTTAATGATACATGCCTTAATACTGACGTGCCACGAAATAATCTATTGATGGTAAATCCCTAAAATGAAATTTCTCCCACAAATTACAAAAATTAACATTCTTCCTAAACGATCTTTTTCTGGTATTTTATTGAAGAAAATATCAAATTATATTCCCCCTGAAATTCAATGAAGACCAATTTTTTTTTTTTCTGAAATGAAAATTCTGTATTTCAATCCACTTCAGTTTTACTGTAGCAGATTCACTGCATTTTGTGACCACACTCCATTCGCTGATGAAATCAAAATTGAGACAATTAATTCTCAGGCTTTAGGGTGTAAGACAGACAGCCAGTGAGCACCTAGCAAAGAAAATCTCTCCCACCCCTCCTGCACCAAAGCAGGAACAGAGATGCCGGCTGGGATCTACAGCCCACTCCTCTTCCAACTCATCCAGCTCCCCAGTCCTGTCTACAGGAGAAGAGAGGAGGAGAAGAGAGGAGGAGAAGAGAGGAGGAGAAGAGAGGAGGAGAAGAGAGGAGGAGAAGAGAGGAGAGTTCATTTGGAAGGGACCTGCAACAATTTTCTAGTCCAACTGGAGATCCCAACGCTTCACCCCAGAAAATGTCTGATGGCCACATCTGCTTCCCCCAGCGATGCACGGCAGCTCTCTGGAGCGGAGCAATCTGGATTTTGATTGCTAAGAGACAAGATTTTCTGGTAACTCAAGGGCAGTATTTATAAATACCGAATGCTTAAGGAGAAGGAAACAAAACTGTCTGGTTTAGCTCAGACCCTCTTTGCTCACACAAAAACCAGTTTGCACCCCACCAACCCCTCCGACGCTCCACTGGAACTTCACCAGAATGCTGTGCAGGAGGAGGGAGATGCCTGGACTCGACAGCCGATGTAGATGCAACACTTGGTGGTGTCAGGGGGAAAAAGAACCCAACCTCCCCCCCAAAAAACTGCAAACCAACCCCCTCAAACCAAACCATTAACAAAGCAATGGAGCCCAAGCCCCTGGCCGCAGCAG
>NW_009196287.1:0-21910 GCF_000690835.1 Fulmarus glacialis | reverse complement strand
AGGAATGCAGCAATGAGGCTGAAGCAAAATGCTCATCAGACCTCTAAGTTTGCACGTGGCTAGCAAGTTAAATGGTTAACTTTGCTATTGAAATACTTAAATACAGCAAAAATATACGTTAAGCATAAAAAGGGGTACAATGAACAGAGGGTGTTGTTCTTTTAAAAGAGACAAACACATTAGGTAGGTCAAAACCCGCAAAAGAAGTTGGGGTTTTCAGCCTTCACTTCAAAAAACCTTTTAATTAACATTCAGAAAATTTTCCCTGCCTTCAGGCTTGGCTATTCTGAAACCCAGCGTGCATCTCCCACGTCAAAATTATTCACATATTTTATTATGGCAAAATTGACAATTTATGTTCCCCTACCCTAAATAGCATAATAGAGATCAGACTTCACCAGCTGATTCCCATACCCAACTCAACAGCTCGTGGTCAGCGGGGAACCGGACTGAAAGCCTTTGCAAGAAGCCAGTTGCGGTGCTGCTCTGGGAAACCTACAGCATCTTCTCACCCCTTCCAATGGATGCGCTGTGCTGCCCAGCTGAACTGTGGAGCATCCAGCCACTACCACTGGCTTTTTTTCTGTGTAAGGTAGAAATCAAGTAGTTATTGAAAGTTATTCTGCATTCCTGATAATTAAAGAGAAAGCTGTAAAAATACCCATTTTGGAATGTCTGCTTCATTTCAAATGAAGGCTCGAAGGGGATGGAAACACACATTTTTTTGCAGCCTGAGGCCCCGTGTGCCTTCACGTGTGTTCATACTCGCACAACTGGGGACCGCGCTTGAGACAGCCGTGGCTGCTCATGGTAGCGTTCCCACCAGGATCCTGGTGCCTTTGGGTGCCATGAGCCAATTAGAGCAATTAAGCAGCTTGCCAGCTAGGCCGCCCCGGGATGCAGAGCCCAGGAGGATGCCCACAGGCACGTACATGCTGCTGGGGCAGGTGGAGCAGCTCCACCACTGCTCCCCTTCTGACAACGATCACCTCCTTTTCCAAATGCTGACGAAGGCCAGAAAAATGCCCAGAAACTCCCCAAAAGAGACAGTGCTGCATCCCCTGCTCTGAAGCAGCCCCCCCGTCCCAGCAAATCCCAGAGGTGGGAAGTTTGCGGGTGTGCTGCCCACCCGTGGGTGATGTCCTTCCTACTACGCTCCCCAGAAAGGGGGTTACATCCAAACCACCTATGGGAAATGATCCCTGACCATGCTTTTTTTTCCTCCCCCTCTGGAAACACAACGGCTGGCGGTCCGTCTGACCCGCAGGCATCCAGCCGGACAGACATGCTGCCCATAGATAGCTCTGACGGCACCCCTCAGCCAACCTCAACCCCAGGACGTACGTTTATTTTTGCTTTATCAGGGCACCAAGCTGCTACGGGGTGATAAGCAGGAGAGGAGCGAGAAAAGGATCCACACCAAATTACCACAGTTGTTTTTAATTAAGAGGGGCAGGGCCTGATCTAAAAGCCAGCAAGGTGGAGGGACACAAGTGCTGGTATGATGTCCACGGGAGGTCTCATTTGCTTGAGTTAGACGACCCCACAAGGGCTCAGATGGATGAAATCCACCGCATCCCCTCGGTAGTTGCCCAGGTAACTCCACCGAGCACCCGCAAACCCGCTCACCCTCTTACACCAAAGCACCCCGCTTACACCAAAGCTTCTCCCAGCTAATACCAAGCCCCTGACCATAAGCCAAGGCACCCTCTTATTTTATTCCAAGCCTGGTCAACATGATGGAGGTCACATGAAAATTAAAAATTTAACAACTTGCTGTAGGACAAAGGGGAAAAAAGAAAAAAAAAAAAAGTGTTGAGCTCATGACTAATCTTTGCAGCTCTTGCTATGGACAGGATTTGTACAGCCATGTTGATTTTTTATAAAAATAGTAAATCGTATTACCCCCATGCTGCAAGACCAAAGATTCACAATGATACCTT
This sequence comes from Fulmarus glacialis, assembly GCF_000690835.1. NCBI lineage: Eukaryota > Metazoa > Chordata > Aves > Procellariiformes > Procellariidae > Fulmarus > Fulmarus glacialis. The sequence goes on along the minus strand of NW_009196287.1, from coordinate 19,967 downwards.
AATACAGCTTAAATAAAAATAGCACTACCTGAGTCAATCTGAGGATGATAATGCTTTGTAATCCCACACTATTAGAGGATGAACAGTTTTATAGCAGTGAATCAACATGAGAACATTAGGAGACGCTCCTTTTTCATGCTATATAGCAACATCTATACAGAATGTAGAAGACAGGTGGTGTTTGTAGGAGGCACAGTACATGACGGGGAAAACAGCACTATTATAGAATCATCCAAACCCGGCACCCCACTATCTTCCAGCTTGGAAATTTTGGCTAATAACTTACATTTTTAAAAGCAAAGCCTGCTTTTAAATTTTCCCTATCACAGTAAAGAATTGATGAAAAAGTTTGAATTTTAGGAGTTCTCAAAAAAGTGAGCAATCCCGAAGCTTGTGTGCAACCAGGCAGATGATTCATTCATAAAAACAAACATAGATGAACAGCAGTGTTGCACATTCATTCTGGTTTTTTTCTTAATATCCTTGAATGAGCAAACAGCGTATTTGGAAAGCAAACGCACAATACAACATAGAAATGCCTCATCAGTGAAAATAATGAAACCTTTTTATATTAAAGATACAGACAACAGACTCAAATACCAATTTTTAAAGGTGGTAGGGAGGAAAAATGCAAGCTTTGATTAGTGACACATTAAACGATAATAAATTCTTCCTAATTACTTCGTTACATAAGCTACTCGCACGAGGTACTTCATTTGCTATTGTGCTCCCCATCTATTCTTTTTTAAGACACAATTTCCAATTAATTGCACTTCCCCCCCCCACCACTGCGGTATAGTTGTATGGCAGACATCAGGCCCTCGCAGCTCCCTCCAGAGGGTTTTAGCAGGTTGTGGGGAAAGGCAACAGGAAAAGGTAACAACACTGAAAGGTCTCCCTTTCCCCAACAGGATTTGAAGCCTCAAACCAGGGAGTTTTCCAAGGCTGTAGCGCAGAGGATGCCCAGGGAAAGGGGAAAACAGCCTCAAATTCCCCCTTGTCTTGGCTGCTCCCTCCTCCTCCTCCTCCTCCTCCCCAGTGCTGAGCCCGGCTCTGCTGCTGGTTTGTCCTCCTCACAGAGCCCCGATGCTCGCAGGGAGAGGGACCCTGTGGGACGCTGGAGATGGGGACCCGGGTGGGCTGTGGGGAAGGCAGGGAGGTGCTGGCAGGGACAGCAGAGGAGAAGCCCCGGAGGCACCGGGGCTCAGGGATGAGGACATTCCAGTGAGGGGGGATGTCCTAGCGATGGAGACGGTCCCAGATCCAGGCCATGGGGAGGTGCCTACAGCCACGCTCTGCACACAGGAGTATTTCCAAAAACACCCCAGCACCAACAGCAAGAGCATCCACTGATTTCAATGCTGAGCCACAGGTGGTCCTGAGGCATCTCCAGGAGCCCAACCCTCCAGTACTGCATGCGACCTCCCGTTCAAGGGGAGCCATCTTCCCTCGAAAAGAAAGGTTGCACAGGTTTCAGCTCAGCTTGCAGTTTAAAAACAAAATGTTTCTCAAAGCCAGTTTGGTGGGACAGATCTGTCAGTCTTTGGCTGCAAAAAGTTTCACTTCAAAACTCAAGTCCTGGATGTTGCAGCGATGCATGCCAGCGCTGGACCAGAGGAGCGAGGAGCCCCATTTCAGCTGCAAAGCCCCACGTCCATGCAAGCAACAGGCAGTCTCTGCTGTTCTTCAGGCCATTTCATGCCCTATCCTCTGCCTCCCTGGGCCGCGGGGCGCAGCTGCTCCTGCACTCCTCCGAAACAGCACAGCGGCTACAGCGATGCCACTGCTGCGGCCCCACCGCATCACACCTGAGACCGAGACGGCCCTCACGCCCACATCACACCTCCAACCTCCTGGCACAACCTCTCCAGCAGCACCCTGAAACATGCCGAGGCACGAGAGACCCCAGCACGAGTGCCAATTCAGCCATCCTGCCCAGGGCAGCCTCGACGCGGGTGCATCTCCCATCGTGTTCCTGGCTCCCTGGTCTCCGCTGCTCAGAGCTGCTTATGAGCTTACAGGCAGAAACACAGGTAAGCAGCTTGCCCCATCAGAGCCCGCAGTACCCTGTCAGGAGAGCACCCAAGTGCCTGTTCCCCCATTCCCTGGCTGGCACCCTCACCTCCAGGTATGCTCAGCTGGGGTAAAATTTGAGCTACTTTCAGGCACTTTCATATAACTTTTGTTTTCATGATGCTACACTTTGCTCTGAAGCCATCCACGTGCCACTGGCCACACATTACATTTTGGAAAATGCCCAGCTGGCTCAGCACTGGTCTGCCTTCAAGTCTGTCTCTTACCATATGTCAAATATGAACCGACACAGCCAGACCACCGCAAGGCTCCATACAGAAACTGTTACACCCTGGAGATGTACCTTCATACTGGTACGGATCATCTAAATTCCCAAACTGGAGTAAAGGACACACCCGAATTTGAAAAGGCAAGGAGGAATATAGACCATTAAAGCAGCAAAAATGTGACGTATAAACACCCGACACCTCTAAACTCTGTTTGCAAAAGTGCATCAGGAGCCCAAGTTTCCCCGAAAGACCTCAGGACCTTCATGCTTTTGAAAGCACTACCCAAAGGGACTAGCCAGGAGAAAGAAACATTAACTCTGGCAAGCACAGTCTGGAGTATTAACAAGTTTTTTTTTTACTTATAACCTATTCAGGTGTTACCTGAAACAACAAGAAAAGAAAATCCAATTGTAAGTACAATTTAAACTGCCAGTTTAAAATTGCCTGGCCTTTACACACATGGTATTACAGTCACCAACCCCATACTCCCCTCTGCCCTCAGGAAGAGAGCTTGATTCATCTTTCAACATCTCAAAAAGATCAACTGATGATTCAGGTCCCAATATAGCAATTATCAGTACAAACAGCATGCAGGTTTATAATACAGATCCAATCGTAGCTGCGGGACTGGGGGAGAGGAGGGGTTCATAAGCTATTACTCACAAGAGCATTTTGGCAAAAGGCACACAAGATTCATAATTTGGCCTTATTAGACTCATGGTTTACGGACATAAGTCTTAGTCAGAAGAACCGTCTGGGATTAAATTAGCTCCCTTTATACAGAAAACACGAATAACAGTTTATTAAGTAGGGGATGTTTTCATTGATGAAAGATGGAATTGGTGGCAAATACATTTAAGAGGCATTAAGACCCCAATAAATGTTAAATAAGCATTTTCTGGCCAAAATGAACACATATTTAAGGTGGACACAAGCACAGTACAACATGCCAAACCCCAGCATCCTCCCCTGCCCCGACAAGAAACAAGTGCAGATGGCTGCATTGCAGCTGTACGGACACTTCAAAACAACCTGGGACCATCTGTATCAAAAGGCACCTTATCTATGGAAAATGCATTGATTTGGAAGATAGAGAAGTCCATTAGAGGTTTGGGACATTCAACTGTAGTTCATTAGTCAGTCTGAACACACAAGAGCTCTAATAGCTTGTATCCTGTGCACTAGGGAAATGCGACTGAGGAATAAACTTCCTGAGCAATTAATGGGTAATGATATAATTTGGTTAATCTCATTGGAAAGAAATCTAGAATTGAAAGAGAAGACGGGATACGTATTTCTCTAGAAACAATGAAAACAAACAGCAAAGGGTACTACAGAGCAGAGTCCCGGCTGGCATTCGCCAGAAGAGATCGGCTCCACCAGAGGAAAAGAAATTGCACTGATTTACATCAGCGTAAGAGGTGGCTCTCTGGCTGCAACGCCACATCATCAGCATTTCTTAGCAATCTCATTCTCCTGCAGCTCTTTACCGATTTAATGTTTCGCTTACTTACAAATAAGGACTTAATGAAGTGCCTACAAACGAAATACATGGGAGTCTTGGGTGCAGGCAGGACAAAATCAGTCACATGCAGCAGAGATTAGCATGAGTTATGCACGTCATTTAACCCTCTGGAAGGTGCATTCCTCTAGATTAACACAGACTGTCAGAACAGAAGGAAAAAAAAAAACCTAAGGTTGCTCTCTGACACAGAAAACACTTTGCCCCACTGGACAGTGTAGGCTTTTAGTAAAAAACATAGCGTAATTTGTACAGATTTTCCCTAAAGTCAAATACTTTTAAAAATGTAACATTTATTTCACTAATCAAGTCTCAGAAAATTCATTCCGGTGCAAAGGTAAAACTTAACATTTTGATGCCAAACCCCTACTCAAAGATTAACCCTGCCAGCTCTAAAATTAAAGCGTGCCACAAGCTCAGCAAACGCAAACTTCTGCACCCAATGCAGAACAAAAACGAACAGTTGTATTTTCTATTACTAATTTAATTTTTCTATTACTAATTTAAAGAGTGCTTTGAAAGGAGCAGGCTCTGGAAAGTACTCACCACCTACCTTGGAACTTCTTCAGAGAAAGTCCACGGGGCTTGATTGCCTGGAGGAGAAGACACAAACCAAACATGGTTTACATTACACCTTTCTTCTAAGTGACAACTTTCCCACTTTTTGGCCTCCCCTGTAAAAAACAATTTTCCCAGCTGAAAAAGAAATCAGAGTTAGTCTAAACACGCAAAAAGTCTGCTCCAGTTCTTACCCTACACTGAGAAACAACTTTGTTGCCTGCATTTGCATTTTATTATTTGTCCTGAAATAGAAAACAGCTCCCATGTTGAAAAATGCAGAGATTTCTCTCGAATTGGGACAGCAAATTCTTCTGGCATTCAAAAATCTGCTGAAACACCCTTCCTACTTTAAATCTTTTTTGTAAAATTCATCTTTCAAAATAAGCAAGTATCAAGTTCAGATTCAGAACATTTCCTTGGCTTAGATCTCAAAGTATTACTATGCCAAGATCTAAAAACAGGATAAAAAGAAATAAAATATGAGGGACCCAGTTTCAAGTTTTCTGGAGCCACTAAGCATTGCTCTGGATGGTTAGAAATCACTTCTCTTTCCGTTGAGCATGCTTCTCGAGAAAGCAGAGTATAATAATTTGCATCCCTTCAGCATCTGCCAGCTGTGAATCCTGAGGGTTCATCAGTGCTTAAGGAGTCACAGACAAGAGCACCAGGAGCGAGCTCACCTGCTCCTGCAATTCCTAATCTCTCAAAATCTGTGGATTAGAAAATCAAAAACAAGTGACTCGCTCTGATTCCCACCCTCCCACAGAGCCTTCCATGATTTCCCCCACCGCCAAGGCCAGGCACGGCTGGGAAGCATTCATCCCCTCCAGCCCAACGTCTCCAGCCCCACCACACCAATTTCTTTCCTGCCAGACCCTCGTCTGACCCTGTAACCCCACAACTTCTGCAAACAAAATCCCACCAGGTTTGGGACCCTACTGCCAGGTGCCTCTAGCCCACCCCTAACACACATATTTGGTCTGCCCAATGCAAAATCCCAGCCACAGAGATCCCAGACATTACCAAAGCCTCCCAACAGTCTCCTTCAACACTTCACCATCCCTACAAGTAGGAGTTTCTTACTTTCGTGATACCATTCAAACTCACCACCGCTTGGCCTAACTCCCCCCAGCCATGGGGCAGAGGTTTGATATTTCTCCCCTCCCAGCAGTCTTCTAGACATTGCAAACTCGTTGTGCCAATCCTTTGCCTTCTCTCCAGACCAAACATCCCACTCCTTCCTATCTTTCCTCTTGGGTCATGTTCTTCAGATCCCCTGCTGGCCTCTCTCATTTTCTCCACGGCTTCCCCCAGATGCAATGCCCCACACTGGCTCCAGTACTCCAGCGATGCCAAAGCTCCAGGAGACGCAACACAGGACACAGCAAGTCCATTCTCCTGTTTATGGAAGACCGTCTGCTGCTTTTGGGGCAGGACGATGCTGGCAAAGCAGTTTGTGATCCACCACAATCCCAAGACATTTTTCAGGGGAGCCTCTCCAACCACCCTTGGGTAGTCTGTACAGCCAACTCATTCACCAGGGATAACTGCAAGCCCACATTAGCTGCAAGCCTTGAGATGTGAATGATGGACCCTCCAAGTTAATTTTCTGGTTTTGTCCAAAGCTATATGAAAATCTAATCCTTCCTCCCAAGTGCTTGTAACCTCCCCTAGTTTGGTGCTACCTGCTGAGTCTGAACCAGTATTTTATCAAATGCATCAATTACAATGACCCAAGCCACAGGGTCCACCTCTGGAAATCCCCACCCAATACTTCTGAGCTTGACGACGACATACTGGAGATAAGCCTGGAGCATGGTTAGCACACCTACATTGCACCGTCCATAAGGCAAAAGTTTCACCAAAATTTCTTTTCCCTCGCTTCTTTCTGAGAATATCAAAACAGTGCCAAAAACCTAACTAGGATTGAAATACATCATATCACCTGTTCGTCTTCTATCCACAAGACCTGTTGCACTGCTGTAGAAGGAAATTAGGAGGTCTGACATGATTTGTTCCAGACTGACTGGTACTTATAAGCACCCAGAAGATGCCTAGGTGGGAAATATTTTATTAACTTCCAGGAAAATATTGTAAGAAAAGTCAGACTGACTATACTGCAATTCCATCTCCTCCTTTTAAAAAAATTTAGCCCTATATTTTTTGCTTTTTCATTGTTATGGAAACCTCACAAATTCTCCACAGGTTTTCAGAAATAATCACCCAGAAGAAACTGAAAAGAAGTCAAGCAGCCGGCTGGAATCCAGCTCCTTCTACAAATCATGAGAATGAGGCAAGTGCCATGGAGGTGAGGTCAGGCACCCCGCCCTGCCGTGGGGTCACCAGCCACCCCCTGCAGGTGCCCTCTCCCCTGATCACTGGTGGTGCTGGTTGACCGGCTTTTACTGAAGACCAACTTTGCCACATGCGCCCTCCAAACATCTGGGGGCTTGTTTTTAAACAACCTGCCCTAAGGCCCAGAGAACCTGGAAGAAAAAATAAAGAAAAAGAGAAACACCCTTAGGTGAGTGCTCCCCAAATGATTCTTCTCCTATTTTATCCTGGTATCTTCCCTCGTCAGTGCAGATGTTAAGTACATCAGTCTTCTGCTCACAGGAAGGAAGATCGAAGACTCCATGAAATTTTCTATTAGTCTTGAGATCCCCAGGCAGGCACTCACAAATGTTGCAACCTGGCAGCAATACAAGCATTTAAACAAGTCATTTTAGCTTCAACATCTTTTTAGGAAGAAAACCTCATTTTATACAGGGATGGATGTTATCTCTCCAAGCTGCCAACCCAATGAAACCCAACAGAAAGGCAATGTAAGGATTGAACCTGGTCAATGGCAAAATAGGAAATGCAACCCAGAAGCTCTTCTGATTTCTCTTCTGTGTTGCTGGTACAAAATAGTTGTGACTTCTTCATTCAGCAAACCTTATAATAGTGCAAGATTATTTGGCCATATTTATACATTCAAAATAAATGGCATTTCCCCGTCCTTGGCTAGATTCTGGCATCCCAAAAGACTTTCGGGGGGAAAAAAAAAAAGGCTACTTAAATTCTTATAACCATACAAAACCTTTGCTCCAACCCAATGGAGTAGAGGGTAACTGGACAGCACATGTTAATTTCTATGTTAACAGCACATGAAGTATTTAAATCCACTGCCAATTAAAAGTAAGGTATAATTGAATTAGCAGAAGCAACTTATGGCAGAAATTCAATTACAAAGCAGAATTAAAGGAAGAGATGTCAGTAACTTTTGGAGGCTGGGCAGGAAGAGGCGAGTGCATCCATCTACTATTTTCAGAGCTGCTAGCAAAAAAATTAAGGAGGAGACTGCTCCAAAGAATCATTTGTAAAGATCCTCCTTATATAAAGAGCTTCATTGATGGACAGGAGAAACCAAGGTGACAAATGTTTTTTTTTCAGACCATGCTTTGACCTACCCTGGCAGGGATAAAACTCCCTCCCGACAGTCACACATCACCCAGCCCTGCCGCCCCCACAGGCACTGCAGCTCTGCCACGTCCTGCAGCATCCTCAGACCTGCCTTAGTTTGCACCAAAACTGTTGCAGACACCTTTATTTTTCTTTTGTCTTGTTTTCCAAAGTGATTTTAACCCCATTCCTTTGCTTCAAGTCACAGACATATATATTAATTATATACTAAGTAGATTTCTTTCTACGTGACAGAGAAACCTCAAGTCTTGTAGGCACTTTTCTTCCTTTAATTATTTTACTCTGCCCTGTTCTAGCCTCCATTTGTTCCCCTTTGGCTGATACTATCCTTGATCAATCTCGCTGCTGATTACCGATAAAGCCCTCCCACACCTCCAAGGTTCAGCTTTCATAACTGCATTAAGACAAATCAATACTGTTATTAACGTTGCTATGTTTGTGGATGGTGTGACCTGCCTGCAAACACCGCATGCAGCAGTGGACATAACCCCCGGCACTACGTGAAGTCTCTGCTCTGCCTTATTTGCAATTTCTTTTTCAACTAGACTCTGCTATTTTATAAAAATGCATTGCTTTTTTTTCTTGCAAATGCAAACTGGTGAAGGCTTGTAGGACATACAATTTTGCAGTCCCCTTTACATGTGGGTAGCAATAGTCCATGGACAGCCAAGAAACTAATTGTCCCGTCACTTGCTATGCAGTTGGACTAGATGATCGTTGCAGGTCCCTTCCAACTGAACTGTTCTATTCTATTCTAATTTTCCTCCAGTCTCCCCGAGCCGGCCAGCTCATCACCCACTACTGCACCTCACCTTTGGCTCTTGCACTTCTACGCATGCTTGTAGATGCATCCAGACTGCATGTGTAGCCGTGCCAGCACTTGTGCCGGCTGACAAACTGCTCTGCAGTGTGTCCTCCCACCCCTTCCTCCATAGCACAGTCTCTTCCCACTCACCTCTCGCCTTTCTCCTCCTCACCTTTCACGCCAGGCCCATACACCACCACACTCGGAGCCCACCCAGCAGCTCTGAGAGGTCCCACCTCAACAAAAAATTCAGCCCACAGTGTAAGGAAACTCCCAGAGGACTTTATCCTTCAGGTTTGTTTTCTTTAAGGTCCCTACATCCCAGAAGAGGAGTCGGTCAGTTCACCCTGTCCATCAAAGGATTGTCACTACCCAAGCTCATTTCCAACCTGCCTAAGTCCCAGGGATCACTTACACCGCTCAGCGCAGCTCAGAGGGCCCAGATGCCAGCGCAGCCCAGCGCAGGCTCGTTTCCCTCGGCTCCCAGGCAGGTTTTCTAGCCCATACTGAGCTCCAGGGTGCTACAACTAGAGATTTAGATGTTGGCTAATGTAAAAGCTAATTCAAGCGTTCTCCTCAATACCCTGCTATGGCTGCAGTGCAGATACACCTCAGGCAGTTTGTCCCCTGACAGGCTGGTAGTGCTGGGAGAGATTTCTGCTGTGCCAAGAGAATGAACTACTGCCTCTCCTTTCTCTGCTAGTGGCACCTCTCCCATTACAGTTTCACCTAAACAACATGCTTGCAACACCCCCAGAAATGTATTATAATCCAGCCATTGCAATGGGAAACTGATGTACGGAGACCCTGCAGCCTCCCCAGGAACATCTCAGGAGGCGTACGGTTAAGTCAGAGATTGCATGTCGCTCCCTCAAGCCCCAGGCCATCAGCCGAGCCACAAGTGCATCAGCTCTGGTAGCAGACAGGAGATACACCCTATACCTGCGTCCAACTGTCACCACAACCGTAGCAACTGCAAATCTCAACTTGAATGCATCAAACTGGACATATGCACCTCTCGATCAAAGTTCCTGGCAGTCACCGTAGCAAAGCACCACTTCTCACAGGGAAGACTGTAACCAGGAGGCTGCAAGAGCATGAAGGAGACACCAGGCACCAACAGCATCAGGAAATGGCAACAGAAAGGAGTTCAAAACATTCCTTGGAGGCCATGTTTGCTTATTCGGAGCACCTCCTGCACCTATTGACTGAACAGACTGAACAGGCTCCCAGGCTACTTTGATTTCTCATGCTGTAAAGCAGCCTGCATTCTCAGAAGGTGTCCAACTCCTGCCAGCTCTCTGCCTTCAGGCTTTCTCCCTCTGCAGTTTATTTGGACAACTTTCCAACACAAATTTTTGCAACCTGAAGCATGTGGCAGCATCACTGGTACCTACACTTGCTCATGAAGCCACCCTGACACTGCTTGGTGAATTTAACCCGTAACAGTGAGGTGAAATGCAAAGCCAGGTCCACCTCTCAGCAGAGAAGACAGAACAAAGAATGGTGGATATTGTACCATTAAAACAAACAAACAAACAAACAAAACAGGGACTGCTGGGTGTTGTGGGGACAGCGATGTAATCTCTGCCCCGGCAGAACGTTGTTTTCCTTTGGTTTGCCAGGTCTACCAGGTAAGTCAACAAGTCCTGAGAGCACAAGATGATGTTTACCTGGGTGCCTAAATGTAAACTCTCCAAGTCAGCAAGAGACCAACGTCTCTGTCTGGAAGACCGTTTGTGACTTGTGCTCCTACCCAAGCAGGAACATCACGCCTTAGCTGCGAGACGTCAGAGCTGGGCTCACAGGAGTCACAGAAATCCTATCAAATGGATGCATCTGTCCCCTCAATTTTTACTGTGGGATTTTAGGAAATACTCCATGCTGCCTCGCACATCTCCATTGCAGGTCTGCCGTGGTGGAGCTCTCTTTACAGCACAGAAACACTTGGAGAAGATTAGGTCTACAGTGAGTAACTGTTGTTCGACATCTCCAAAAACCCCATTCTGAACATCCCCGAAGGTTTATTTATTGAACACAGCTGCGATGTAGTGGTTAAACCATTGACTGAAGAACAGCCTGAAGTGTGCGGTACAAGAATAGCTGATGCTATCGTAACACAAACAGTTATCCCTGCCAGATTCAGGGGAACAACAGGGAAACCAACGGAAACCAAAAGAAGCCCGTGCAAAGGAGAAACCTGCACGCCAACCTATCATGAAATACATCACGGGCTACACCGCCACAGATTCATCTTGGTGGAGGCAGATGTAATTCCCCTGGCTTCAGAGGAGTTTTGCTCACTTCAACCCAAAGCTGCAGATTGCAGTTCTGTGTCACGTGTCGGTTTTGGCTCCAGTCCCTCCTGCTAACGGACCCTCTCACAAGTTGGCCGATAACCTTTGGCCATGGAGATGACCACGCCATGATGCCGCGCTTCAGAGGGGTGAGGAAGCTGTACAAACATCTCCTCTGCCCAATTCAGTGACTAATATCTGCAGTCCTTAGGCCAGTTTTACACAAGCAAAGCTATTTGGCTTATTAAATACACCCCAGACTTGGGTTCCACAAAAGCAACTAAAAGGAAACCACAACAGGGTAAAGAAGCTTTACAAATTCAAGGGTAAGAAAAGGCTTTTTCAGGACAGCACTAGCGCTAAGACTAGAAGCCAAGTTGGGTAAGTTGATGTTATCACAGAATTGATTGCCAAAGTAAGTTGTATAAGCTCATGTACTGCACTAAATTCCCCTAGAAGCTGCATACGCATGAAAGAAGGAAAGGAAGGTACGGAAATTTGAAGACTCTACTATGACTAAATGCATTACATTTTATTAAATCTAATTTAAAGTGTCAGAACAAGATGAATTAATTTCACTTAAATATTTTTCCCTTACTGAACTGCAGGTTGGTTTTGTTGTTTTTTCCCCAAAAAGACTATAGACAAATGCCACATACAGCCTGGTCTGATTTGCACACAAGCGATCGGCCCGCAGTTAAAAAGGATACAAGCAGTTGAGGACAGAACAGTGCCAGTTATTTACTCTATTTCCTCTTTTAAACTTTTTCCCAATACAATTAACTAAATTATGTCATTACACATTCATTGTCCAGGAAGTTTCTCTCTTCCCCTTTTTAGCCTCCTTTTCAGTTGCACTTCCCTGCTTCACAGGATGCTTTAAACTAAACATTACATTGAAGTTACACAATAAAGATTTGGGAGGAATGGAGTGAATAAGGAAGGTCATGGGAAGGGAGGTATCTGCTAAAATAAGATTTGCTAAGCAGCTACGCAGGACATAGTGTCAACTGCCTTTTATTAAAAGAGATTGCAAATTTGTATCAGCTAAGATACCAGGCGGAGGGACATAACAATGCAGTAGTTGAAAGAGCTCAAAACTTTCCAAGGACTGAGTGAAGCCTGAATTTATTCAAAAATGAAATTACAGTGATAAATGCTGTTATGGCACAGCCAAGGTGCCTCATATAACCTTAACCCTGTCTGCATATTGAGGCTCTTTTACACTACATAAAACCACACTCCAGCTATAGAATGTGCAGCTGTGTTTAAATCGAGTTTATCACAAACTAGTGCTCCTGGGCAGATATTTTATTCACTTAAAAAAATTTACACATTCTCATCTTTATAATTATAAGGGGAAAACCAAAGCAAAGCAAAGCAAAGCAAAAACCAGATGCACTGTTGTCTTGTTAACCTCCAAAGAGCTGGAAAAGCAACGTTAAGGAGCAAAACTTCCTGCACACGTCAATCACGGCTTTAGAGGCTGTAAAATATCACCCTCAGGTGACAACCTGCTGTGAAACCAGGCACCTGGAGAAGACTGATGGGTGACCACCTTGATGTTTATGCTTTGGGATCTGTCACCGTTGCTACACCGGTTAGGGTTTTTTCCCTCTCCTACCTCTGCTGACTGACATTAAGAAATGTTGTGGCCAAGCTTAGGTTTAAATGGAGGCCAATAATGGGAAGCAAGAGCCTGCCATCTCCATGGCCTGACGTGGACACAGGGTGAGCTGGAGAGGAGACAAGCGGTGGCAAATGGGCACCCTGCAAACCCCACGTTACGCCGGCCGTGGGTGCTGACCAGAGCCGCAGAACCCAGCACGGAGATGTCACAAACGCTGTCACAGACAGAGGTGCAGCGGTGGGTGGCCCTGAGGACCTCAGCCTGCGGCACCGCTCTGCCCTCGCACCCGCACGTCCTCCCCGGGTCAGAGTCCACCCAAACAGCGGGCAGGAGAGAGCTAGTGTGCTCGCATGGAAAGTGGGAGGCATGGCCATACCCCTCGTGATATTTAAAAGCCACTCACGGTTTGTCTGTCCATCTAATGATTATCACACCAGGAGGCATGCTCGTTACAAGCCCCTGAGCAGGCATTAATATTTAATCGCTAGCCCAGCCCCTCATATGTGTAAAGCTCAAGAATATTACCCCAAAATGGTTTTGCAGTGCTTTCCTGAAACTGAGCAAGCAATGCAGAGCATTTTTGATAGAAACATGTCTCCCCACCAAGCATAAAAAGCCAGCAGGGCCGGGTAACAAGGCATACAAGACCTCCAGCACCAGCCAGGGGCACCAAGCATCTGAAAACAAAGCTCAGCACCAAGAAGCAGCTAACTCAAAATCTCCCAACACAAATGGGACTAGCAAACACCTGGCTGTGAAGCTCCAGTCCCCAGAAGACAATGGTTAAGCCAACTGCCAAGGAAGAAGATTCTTGCCGAGGAAGAATGTGTGTTGCAAGAAGCCAGAGCTCTGGAAGCAGCAAGCAAGGGCATCTTCACTTCCAGATCATGCCTTCTGAGTTATGCCCATAAAATGAGCATTCAGTAAATTCACTTGTTTCTGGTGCTATCGGTTCATAACAGCTTGCTTCTTGTAAAGGACAGGAGTTCTGGAAGGCTGCAGCACACACCTTGCGAACAGCCTGCTGACAGTCCCCGTCGGGGGTGATGAAAGACACGGGCTAACACCAGGAGATCTGAGAGAGGAGAAATCACAGTCGGTACGGCTGAGAAGCTCATATCTGGCAAAACCGGCATGCAGCACGTCATTTTGTCAGAAGAGAGACTCCCTCCTGCGATGGGCACAGCAACTGCTTCGGTTCTCCGCTCTGGAGGATCCAGCGGTACTTCGGCAGGTGTCAGCGATGGGATTGTCTTCTGAAAAAACTCCTCTCCTCCTCCCGGCCAAGCAGGGAGACATTACTGGAGTCACAGATTCCTCCTCCTACCACTGCAGGCTGCTTTGGAGGGTCCAGCCACAGCAGTTCGTGATCCAAGGAGGACGAAGGCAGACTCTTTGCTCCTTCACAAAGTGCCACCAGCGTCAGGAGGTTTCCCACAGGGACAAGCCTGGCTGGGCCAGTCTGCCTGCAGGTTCAAGGCATCCTTAAGGAGATGGGAGAGGAGGACTAGAGGATGAAATAAAAAATGAAGGATGGTCTTCCCTCACTTTGCATATCTCCTGAGAAAAACACAGCTCTTAGTAACAGAGCTTTAGGGACAGTTTTAGGAACAAATGCCATTTTAAGAAGCATAATAGGAGCAGAACAGAAAGTTGTGGCTTGAGTCTACAGAGGTCATTCTCATTTGCTTTCAGATCATTACCACAGTTCCAATTACCCTCAGTTAGAATGAAATCCAATTTCCATTTAAAAAAAAAATAAATCTTCTGATACATCTTCTGACAACCCCAGAGGAGCCCCTGACTGGCCCAGGCAGAGCTGCTGCTCCTGGGACGAGCCTGGCGCAGAGGAGCGCGGCACCCCCAGGCTCACGCTGTGCTCCCCAAGGGGACAGGCACGCATGCAGTGACCAAACTCCCGTCCTGACAACCTGAGAAGGGGTCACAGCCAGTACAACACCCAGCAAACCCCCCCAGATGATGAGTTACCAATAGCAAGGGAGCCAACTGAAAGGAAAAGGTCTCACACATCTGATTCCAGTGGGTTCGCTCCTCGTCAAACCTAAGCCAAGGAGAATCATTTGCCATGGGATTTGGGGGAATCAGACTCCTTACACCAGGGACAGGCTTGGCCTGCTACCCTCCGCTGGACATAACCATTCAGGCTTCATTGCACAAAGCCAGGAGAGAGGTTGGACACAGGCACGTGCTCGTTCCCATTTAAGTAGTTCTGGCTTTCAGAGACTGGTCACAGAAAGGTGACTGCCAAGTACCTGCGTTTCCAACCCCCGTTTTATTTTGCATAAGTGCCTCCTTTAATAAACTCTTAACACACAGGAGCACCCGTTTTCTGGAAAGGCCCCCAGAATCCCTCTGAAGCAAAGCTGACATACATAAGCTCAAGAACAATAAAACTCAGCCCAGCAAAAATCAAATCTCTGTCTAATCACAGAGAGCCTTTTATGCTGAGTCCACTTTCTTCTCCCCTCTCCTCCGTACAGCAACTCCAGCTCTCTCGGTACAAGAGCTTTAGGAGGACAGACACCAGGCAGAGGAGACAGAGGTGACATGAGACCGAAGGGTATTGACCGTCAAGTAAGAAACTCAGATTGGAAACTGGAAGGAACAGCAGAAGCCCTGGCTTGTGTCCCAGACGGTGCTTTGACCACTCTGCGGAGAGGACTACAAAAGGCAGCTGCCTGCGATACCCACCGGCCCCGCAGCTCCTGCCAGGCCTGCGTTCCCAAGCTGCTGCCTTCCCTTCAGCTCTGGTGAAGGCGATGCAGGGTTTTCAGGCGTCTTCTAACATATTTAACAGATATTGCTTCTAGGCCCTTTCCTAAGCACCACAAACTATGCTTGCTTTCTTTTGAACACACATTTCATAATTAAAGTCAGTGCTAATGGTTATGCATCCACAATGTCGTCCCTTCTAACTCCCACTCCCTTCTCACACGCAAGCAGCTCTCATCAACCAGTCCCAAATTGTCCTCCAAAGGAAAGTCTGCTTCTCCCCAGATAAGTTTTAAGAAAGACAAAGCGATGTCTTTGGAGAAACACCATTTACCTGCTAAAAAAAAAGCTTCACTAAAGAGAAAAAGGGAAGGATGCCCCGCAAATGCTAACTGGCTTTGACGGCGGCTATCTGCAGCACGACCAAAAGCAGCGAGCTTTCTCCCCTCGCACCACGGGCGAGCTGCCAAGAACAGAGCATCCTGCACACAATGCCCTTTAGAAAGAAAAAAAAAAAAAAACAACTGAAGAAAAATCCTGCTACCTCCGAGCAAGGAAAAGCATCCCTTCTGCACAGACACGCTAGCCTGTGCGGAGCAGAGGTGAATGAGAAGCGCGGCGAGGAAGGCTTGCAGCACGCCCACGCGCTGGCTCCCGGCCCCCCGAAGGCATTTCTTTTTCTCCCACCACCGCCACCCCCACCTATTCTAAAATGACTTTGCATGAGCCACGTGCCAACTTTCAAGCATCAGCAAGATGTATTTCCTTATCCCATGCCCAAACTATACCATCCATCACATCCTTGTATTTTCAAGAAATCACAAGAATTTGGTGTTTGCACGCTAGAACATAAACACATGCGCTCCCCGGGCATTCCTATGAAACGCTTCTTGCACTTCCACCGGTGGGAAGAATGTTCCCGATGCTGGCACGCTGCATGGTTGGGGAATCAAAAACAAACCCCTTTGCCACTCTGACTAGTCCACCGGTTAATTCATTACGATAAACCCATTGTCCAAAACAAAAACATAATCTAATTGCTAAACCAGCTGCCCAAGTTTAGCCGTCGCTCTTGGCAAGCACGTCAGGATCTCAGTACGCCTCCTTTTCAGCAAGCATCTCTGTAGGTGCAAGCCATGCCTTCCACCCTTGAAGTCTCCAGGTGTCCCTGTCACCCAAATCCAGTGTTTTCCAACCCGAGTGGATATTTACAGGGATACTGTCAGCTCAGAACACCTCTCTCTGAATGCATTAAGATTACAGCAACTGAAATACTAGCAGGCATCCTTTTTTTTCCCAGTTGTTAAACATGCATTTATCCAGCTGTACCCTTTCCCATTTAGGCAGCCTGATCTCCCTTGAAAAGAGAGGGCAGAAAAAGAAAATAAGGCTAAAACATATTTGTAGAACTCACAAAAAAAACTGGCAGAAGGTCTCAAAGGCTGGCGCATTAACTGTATGTAACTATAGCTACGTCTAAGTTTTGTTGCTGTTTTTTGTCCCCAGCCAGGTTTCAAGTAGATTGTGTTGCTTGATACAGGCAGGTCGATCATCGGGAAACGTGCAGCGTGCAAGAGAAGAGAAAAGCTGACCAGGTTATAGCTGGCATCTTTTTCACGGAATGCTGCTGGCGTGGGTTTCCACCGTATCTCAGCTAACATAGATCACCAGGGAGAATTCCTTAAACTATTTGCTGCTTTCTTTGACTTTAAAAAGATACACACCTACAGGACAAGAAACGCTGAAATAGTCAAAGTACCATTGCCATCTCTTCCACCCTGGTTATTCACAGGTATCTATACAAACCTACCGTGCGAATTATAAGCAGCATTTCTGAATAATAAAGGCATACTTCATGCAGTGCAATCCAGAACAACTGCAATATTTCTTAGATTATGAGATGGATCCTGCCCCCCCAGCTCCTGCCTTCTAATTCCAGTGCAATCAGTGCAGGAGAATGCATAATTCATCCTGCAGTCAGTCCTATGGGTCTCCCAGTCATTAAGCAACGTAAGACTGAACTTCCAGAAAGGTCACATTTCCAGGAGGTTCAGCTGAAGGATGTTCTCTCCTATCCATTGAAAGACTCAGGGAGGTAAGGTAAGGAGCTGCTTCATGGAGTATTTGCCCCCATTGTTTAAGGATTCCAATTACTTTGCTATCGGAGCGTGACAATAGGCAGAAGATATTTATCTAGGGAAGTCAAGAAATGCAGAAATCAATGGGTTAATTAGCAGGTTAGCAAAACACAACCGACCGTGAAAGCTTTTATACAGCAAAAGGCTGATGAAGTGAAGATAATTGTTTGCCTTTGTTATACTCTCAGGATGGTAGAGGATTATTGGAACAATGGAAATTTCAGCCATTGATTTAAAACATTCTCTGCTCATTAAAGCTAAAACCCAACAATTTTGCAAGAGCAAATCCTTCCACAATCCATGGGTAGGATCCCACACAATACAGTAATACAGTCAACATGAGCTAAGATAAATCACCTCATGCCAAAAGAAATCTAACTTCAGTCCGAGTTAGCTCCATGAAGATACTGAAGTTGGACACAAACTATTTTCTAATACAGACAACGAACAAAGAAACTGATCCCACATACAGGTATTATGGGAAGCATCCTAGGAACACGAAGAAAAGCATGTGTGTGGGGGGGGGAAGTCTGTTTTTCTTTCGTTCACTGGAAAACATATTGCATTTGTTACTGAATCTGACCTAAAAGTCATGCTTGAAGGAAAGACCAGCAGTTCTTTGGAAAAGCGCGAGATCCTCCTCCCATGAGTATCAGTGCATCTTGCACACACAGACAGCACAACCTCATTCCTAACGGTCTCGCATCACTAAAAGCAAGAAGAAAACCCCAACAACATAGAATTCTAGTTCAGATTGCCCCCTTGGTCTACCAGCATTCCTGTCTCACTCATGTCAAAGTAATCAACACTCAAAACAATACCGTCTTGCTTGAAAAAAAAATAAAATCATGTTGCATGAGTACTTTTAATTGCAACCATTTCTAATCACAGATCACATGCTTTTTTTTTTTTTGCAGAGTCATAATCCAAGTTCAATGTTGCTTAGGCTACAAAGTAATTTCTATCATCAGCTCCCAACAACTAGCCCATGCTTTTGCCATGCCCATGAGCTCGGGTGGCAGATCCAGGCACCCTGCTGCCAGCTGCAATACACAGCGAGCAAAGCATCGCCTGCACCTACACAGCAACAGCCTCATTCCGTAACTCAGAACGTTTGTCTACACTTACACAAGTTACTACCGGTGCAAGCATCCAGCTGCAAGAGCAAACCCCACTCCTGCAGCTGGCAGAACTCTTCTCACCGTTGCAATTCCCTGAACGGACTAAGCAGTGCCAAAAGAAACCACTTTTTTTGCCAGCACAGCTAACTCCTCAGCAGAGCTGCTGCCAGCGTTGCGACAGCCACACTATAGCGGCACGCACTTTTTTTTCCTCCCCGTTTCCTACACTTCCACCTCTACACAGAGAAACCCTAAATTTAAGGCAAGAAACAAAGAGAAGCAGAAAATAGGTGTCAGGAAGAGGCTGGCCAGCATCTCCCACCTGACCTAAGGGAAGATGTAGGCAGATGATCTGCCTTTTTTCCAAAGCCTCGCCACTCTAGATGAAATCAAACATACGCAGTTGTAAGATCCTTTCGTCTGAATCGAAGGGCTCCCGATTGAAGCACCTGAGAAGAGTCAAGGCAGCGGGAGCGAGGTGGATTTTTTCCCTGCTGGAGCAGGCAGGGCTCCACGCGGGCTCCTCTCTGGCTCTGCTCCCCAGTCGCTGCAGGAAGCACCCGATGATGCTGGTGGGACCCCACGCAGGACAGCATTATCATGCCAGTGGGATGCCGAAATAGCTCCCTGGTCTTTGTTCAAGTTTCATCTTAAGCAAGAAGAGCTTTCGAACCCTAAACTACAACAAATGGCCCCTGTTGGGAAAACTGCAGAATATTTTGGGGAGGGAGTAACTGATTCCTCCTTTCTTTCCCCCACAGAGAAAATTTGATCTCCCTACCAGGTTTTCACTTGTGAATGGGATTACAGGATAACGCTCAGCTCCTTGCTTGCCTATAAGTATTCCCGTGAAAAAACTCAGGATAAAGGTATAAATTACCCAGCTGCGAGCAGGAAACACAGACCTACTCAACACCCAGCTGTTTTTCTCGGCAAACCTTTCATTCCAGATGATGCATTACGCGACCTTTTCCCAAACCGAGCAGAAACTTATTTGCATGGAAACTCACTTGTAAACACACTTGCCTTGTCTTATTCTCTATTTCTTGTGATTCTCGGTACTCCGGCAGCTATTGCGCGCCGGAGCCCTGTGCTCCAGCGGATCCCCCGGCAGCCCGATGCAAACCAAGGCTGGCAGATGCCTTCGCTGCCACGACCTCCCGGGAGCAGGGTGTCCCCTCCTTGCCCCGGGTTCAGGGGACCGGGGTGACCTCGGCCGCAGCCATCCGGCCTCCAGCGCGGCCACAGACATCTCCCAGGGGAGGAGGCTGCCAAAAAAGCCTACTCACCAGAGGCAAATGGCAGCATTTTTTAGAGGCTGTTTGGGAAGGTGGCAAATAGGAAGTCCGGATCCGAAGGAGTTGCCTCAAAGCGCCCTGCTACATTCATGCG